>NC_057797.1:78018878-78026978 GCF_018294505.1 Triticum aestivum
CGCCATGGCGGTCTCCTGTTGCTGCGTGTTACAGAGAGAGATGGAGATCTTAGAGACAGGGAGAAGAAGAAAAGAGAGATGGACAGAGTAGGGAGTAGGGCGCAACAGAGGCGGTGGTGCTCATCTCAGATGAAGCTCGTCGGCGGCGACGCAAGGTGGAGGAGGCGGGTGAGCTCTGCTGTCCTCGGGGAGAACAAGCGGAGGCGCGGGAGTCTGGCTCCATGGAGGTGCTCGAAGCAGGGGATCCAGGGGCGCGGTCCCGTTGGAGCTCGAGGAAGGCAGTGGATCGATGGATTGGCTGTAGGTAAATCAGGAGGAGAGGTGGAGGCTGCCAGTTGGGTGGATGGGCAACACGAGGTGGATCTAGGAAGATCCCGAGGGGAATGGTGAGTGGGTGGCGGCGGTGCCATGGGACAAGGGGGAGGATTTTTAGGGTTAGGCTAGAGTTTGATCTATATATAGCAAAAAGGTTAAGTTTAGGGGCATTTGGACCCTCTGATCCTAATCGGACGGTCTCGGATAAATAGGCTAGGGAGATCAAATAAGAAAACGGAGACGTTTTGTAGATGTTAGGGGATGATCCGGACCTAACGGTGATGACCGTCCGAGTCGGGTTCGGGTGAGTTTCGGACACGCGCGAGGGGATGATGCACTGTGCAAAGAGGGGTAGGCTGGCCTGGCGGTCGGTAGTGAAATGTGTAGAGAGGCTTGGGCTGAGAGGAGAGGAAAGAAGGCAACCCGGCAACCGTTTCTGGAGACCGAAAACGTCTGACGTTTGACCGGCTATACTGCCGCTATAGTTATTCGTTGGGTCATCAAACGGACTCCGAACGCGATGAAATTTGGAAGGCGGCCTACTGACAACAAAACAACACCGCACGCCAACTTTCAACCCATTCCAAGAACATTTTTCGGCCACTTATCAAATAATATTTCGGACATGCCGCGGGCGCGTGCAAGTGTGTGTGGGATCAGAACGAACAACGAAGAGAACTGGGGGAACCTGGACGAATGCAAGTTTTGAAAACATGACGATGCAATGCGGATGATGACATGGCAAGATGCAACATGCAAGCAAATGACAAGGCAACAATAGCGAATAACTGGAAGACACCTGGCACATCGGTCTCGGGGCGTCACAACACTCCACCACTATGAGAGGATCTTGTCCCGAGATCTAGAATGGCACTGGAGGGAAAACGGAAGAGAAAGAGAAGAGGTAAAACTAAGTTGCTTCTTTGACAAATGAGTGAAACCAAAGGACCTTGCGAGGTTAAACCAATTCGAGAAAAGAATACATCGGAGATAAACGAAATTGAAAAACACTTCGTTAGGAAAAAGGAACAAGGATCATTACTAGAACCTTGTAGGTTGAAAGACATAAGAATAAAGGTTGCAATGAACAAGAAGCACATGCAAGCACTCTGGTTGAAAGAAGAAGCACACAGAACGATAAAGATCAATTACGAGAACACTCTGGTTAAAATAAGATAGAGAAGGAATAAGACTGATGTAATTTGGACAGCACTCCGACTATAAATGGAAGGAATCGAACATGATCTTGGGAAGATTTGGTGATACTTGATGAAATCAACAACACATTACCTCCGGAACTATTGAAATAATGGCACAATGGGTAAGAACGATTTCAGGCGGCACTCTGGTTGAGAAGGGAGGCAAAACTTGATAGAATGGGAATAACTCGAAAAGCGGGCATGGCACCCTGGTTAAATGGATAAGCAAAGGAAAGAAACATGATCTTCACAACTTGAGATGAAGAGAGAAGAGAGAAAACATCACAATGCCTTCGGAAGAAAATAATAGAAGATAGATCATTGGAATAAAAGAATTGAGAAGAAAATGCCAACTTCTGCCCCAATTGAGCTTGAAAAGGCATCTTTAGGAGAAAGGTCGAACGGAGTTGTTGGATTATCAACAACGAAAAAGAGTAAACTTGTTGTGGTCCTATGGAAAACATCTCAAAACTATGAGGTGAAATTCCGCCACTAACGGAAATGATAGATTGGATTGATATCAACAAGGAGACGAGAACTTATTTCACCGGGCAGATAAATGAAGAACTTGGGTCATTTATGAGCACCATAAATAGCAACAATCCTTAGAGAAAGCTTTAGGAGAAATACAATATAACTCCAACGAAGAGATTGGTGGATTTAAAATATCTCATTCTTGACAACATGTGGACCATGAAACACACAGAAATTGTCAAAAATGACATAATACCACCTCAAAATATAAGATAGATCGAATTGGACTTTGAGATGCAAGATGAAGAATGCTTGAGCTCCTCTGAAAAGAATGTTGATGAACACTTCGAGAAGGAATTAAATCCTTGATGAACCATCATGTAGCACCTTCATGAAGAACTCTGTTAAACAAAAGAATGATCAAACGGAAGGAAAGAGAAGTTGAAAACACAAGGTGAATCCTTGTACCGATTTAGATGAATCTCCGTGGTGAAATAGTTGAGAAAGGTTGGAACTCCGGGAAAAAGAGAAGATGAAACAATTGAAATCAGGAATTTGATGAGCCTCCGGAATAGGGAATTGAGTTCACTTGACGAAACAAGAATAAGAATTACATTATGCTTATCCTTCATCAATTTTAATTGATGACAAGCAACGAATTTGACATACTACTTATTTTCGTAGAGAGATATCGATAACTTGATAAGGTCTTCAACGAAACACCGGTAGGATTGAAACAACGAATGAATTGATATGATCACCAAGGAAGAGAATCTTGAGCAAACCACCATAAGAATTGAAAACGATCAAAGGAAGATATCGAAGCACCGGGAAGAATTAACAAATGAACGAAGATGTTTGAGAGAATTTAGGTGCAAGTGAACGAAGAGATCATGAACTGACTAGAGAATACTTGAGCGATGCACCGGTAAGTTTTTGAGAACGAGAGCTGAAAGCTGGAATGAATAATTATGAGCTGATAGGCTCCGGAGAATCGAACTAAAAAGACTCCTGAATTGCTCCGGATAGGTGGAAAGAATTCTCACAATTGAAAACAATTATGAGAGAATGGCAATAAGCTGGAACCATGAATCTTGAAGAGAAAGGAGCAAGATTTAGAGGGCAAAAACTCTTCTTCGGTCTTCAAAGTCTGAAAAATGACGACGAGAAACACCACCATGAATTGTTGAGATACTCCAGGATGACGAATAGAAAGGTTGAACCAACGATTTAAAGAATTTGAAAGATCTTGGAGAAATGCAAATGAGTGATGATAATTCATTCTTACGTCAAACTTGGAAAAGAATTAGAGAGTAACTCTGGGAAAAATTAGAAGAGTCAGGTAAGATCCTGGGAAAAGACCTGTGGGTTAGGGCCCACTCAAAAGAAACACCGTTGAAAAGGTCGCTTGGAAGATAGATTTCACCAGTTGAATTAAAAGGCTTGAATGAGATAACAACCTCAGAATAGGTTATACGAATGTAGAGTGGAAACACAAATCTTCGAGATATCTTCAGCACTCCGGAACAAATGAATAGCGAGAAGAGGATCGTTGAGAGGTGCACCGGCATGAGAAAGCATTTGAAACAAGGAAAGGAATATCATCAACACTGAAAACTTGAATTGAATCCATCGGAGAAGAAAAAGAAACAAGGAATGCTGAACTAGTAGAACATCTTCATGAGAACCACCGGGTAAGAATATTAACGGAAAAGAATGGAGAGACTTCACATCAATAAGCTGGATACTTGATTAAGAAATCCGAGTCCTCGAAGAAAAGGGTGGGAGGGTGGAAAAAACAAGGACAACTTGGGACGGATGAAACAAACAACATTGAGAAGAACTGAGATTGGATCTTGAAAATAGGAAAAAATGATAGGATCATCTTGAAGAGAATCACACTGGTAGAAAAGGATTGACATGAGAATCTCGATAATCATGAAGGATTGGTATTCACAACGGAGTATGAGAACATCATTTAGGAAAGGTATGGAATCAACATTTTACTTCGAAGCAACTTGAATACCACAACTGAAAACAAAAAAACAAATGATTGGCTTGCAAAATAAGCCGGAACAAACATATGATAGAGATTTCGTCCGAAGTTTTCGTGGTGGGGCCTACATGGGCTCGATCGTACAACACCATCATGTACAAGGCAGTGCACATGACATACGAAGCGTTCCCAAGTCAGCATAGCCAAGGACTCTTTAAGACACAACGAGACCACTGTAAAACCAACCGTGGATAGGCGGACCACTAGACGTTGAACCCCAATCTCATATCATGCATCTGTCGGAAAGATATCCTAAGAGCTACTTGAATTCCCACTTATAAACTCCCGAAACTTTCTGGTTATGCAATCAGGTGTTGGGGATACAGGGGAAGCATAATATCTCACCCAAAACTAGCAAATCCTACATCCAGCTGTATCCATTCTTCAACACATAACCAAGAAACCTTCAAAAATCGTTTACCTCAACCTTCGAAAAGCATCCATTATACGAGTTATGGCGATACTCCCGAACTCCCGCCCCAGTACTGGGTGGCGTCGATGTTATCTCACCAACAACTGCATAAAAGAGATTTTTGATGTCAGTGAAACTCAGGTATTCCAGAATCTCAAAGATAAAATTGTGACGACAACACCTCCGAGCTCAACTCCCCGGGACACTGCCACAACCCCTAAATGTTAGGAGGCACCAAGAACAATGTTCTCGTCACAAAACCATCGGAACAATTCCAATATACCCGCGTGATCCTAAAATTGTTTTTAGTGAAATTTGAGAAGAGAAGAGTCAAAACTCTATGCCAGGATGCCTCACCAGAGCGATGAAGGGACTGAGGAGTAAAAAGAATCCTACTCTCTGATATATATAATCCTAAATGACTCAAAAACATTTTTCTAGACTCAACAACGCCAGCGATTCGATCAAGCAGGGGGCTCCTAAGTTGGGGAAGGCTCTAATTACCAATTTGTAACGCCCACGATGCGGCTATATCTCCCACGTGTCAAAGCACGACTTAGAGGCATAACCGCATTGTAAGCAATGTCGCAAGTGAGCTAATCTTCACACAACCATGTAATACATAAGGGAAAAAGATACATAGTTGGCTTACAATCGCCACTTCACACAATTGCATGAATAAAACATTACATTCATACAGATACACTCAAGGTCCGACTACGGAACCAAAATAAAAGAAGACTACGCCAAATGCTACACAGATCCCCGATCGTCCCAACTCGGCACCACCACTGATCGACTGAAACAAAACAACACAATGGACAAGATCTTCATCGAGCTCCTCCTTGAGCTCGGTTGCGTCACCTGCACGATATCATGGGCACCTGCAAACTGGTTTTGGAAGTACCTGTGAGTCACGGGGACTCAGCAATCTCACACCCTCGCAATCAAGACTATTTAAGCTTATAGGTAGGGTAAAAGATATGAGGTGGAGCTGCAGCAAGCGACTAGCATATATGGTGGCTAACATACGGAAATGAGAGCGAGAAGAGAAGGCAAAAGCACGGTCGAGAATCTATGATCAAGAAGTGATCCTAGAACAACCTACGTCAAACATTACTCCAACACCGTGTTCACTTCCCGGACTCCGCCGAGAAGATACCATCACGGTTACAGACGCGGTTGATGCATTTTATTTAAGATAAGTATCAGGTTTTCTACAACCGGACATTAACAAATTCCTATCTGCCCATAACCACAGGCACGGCTTTCGAAAGTTCAAATCCCTGCAGGGGTGTCCCAACTTAGCCCATCACAAGCTCTCATGGTCAACGAAGGATATTCCTTCTCCCAGGAAGACCCGATCAGGCTCGGAATCCCGGTTACAAGATATTTCGACAATGGTAAAACAAGACCAGCAAGACCACCTGCTGTGCCGACAAATCCCGATAGGAGCTGCACATATCTCGTTCTCAGGGCACACCGGATAAGCTAAGCGTATGGGAGCCAACGTAACCCAAGTTTCCAAGGGACGGCCCCTCACGGTGCTCTGGGTTGGACCAACACTTAGGGAAGCACTGGCCCGGGGGGTTAAAATAAAGATGACCCTTGGGCTGGCCGACCCAAGGGAAAAAGAGGCTAGGTGGCAAATGGTAAAACCAATGTTGGGCCTTGCTGGAGGAGTTTTATTCAAGGTGAACTGTCAAGGGGTTCCCATTATAACCCAACCGTGTAAGGAACGCAAAATCAAGGAACATAACATCGGTATGACGGAAACTAGGGCGGCAAGAGTGGAACAAAACACCAGACATAAGGCCGAGCCTTCCACCCTTTACCAATTATATAGATGCATTAATTAAATAAGAGATATTGTGATATCCCAAAAAAAATAACCATGTTCCAAACATGGAACAAGCTCCAATCTGCACCTGCAACTAACAACGCTATAAGAGGGGCTGAGCAAAGCGGTAACATAGCCAAATAACGATTTGCTAGGACAAGGTGGGTTAGAGGTTTGGCTTAGCAATATGGGAGGCATGATAAGCAAGTGGTAGGTATCGTAGCATAAGCATAGCAAAAGAGCAAGCATCTAGCAAGCAAAGATAGAAGTGATTTCGAGGGTATGGTCATCTTGCTTCAAATCCCGCAAGGAAGAAGAACAAGTCCATGAAGAAGACAAACAGACGTAGTCGAACGAATCCTCACAACGCGATGTTAACGGAACCAACCCGAAGAAGCAACACCGGAAAGAAGCAAACCACATAGTAAAACATCCACCACATAAACATGGATGATGCACAACCAAGTATGATGCATGTCCGGTTTAAAGATTCATGACATGGCAAAGTGCACAAGCAAAACTACAAGTTAAGTGGAGCTCAATATGCAACGAGTTGCATATTGAAGAAACACCACAACAAGTTATTTAGTTCGATCTCGTTTATGTACCCAACAATATTAAATGTTGATTAACATGGCAAGAGGTGAAGCAAAGTAAAACTACCTATCTAGTCAAGTTTAAATGAGGCCGGAAACAACGAACAACAATTCCGAAAAATCCTCATATGCCTATACTAGGTTTGGTACTATTCTGCCCTAAACCATATTTTATAGTTGTTAAACATGCAAAGTGATGCCACCAAGTTAAGCTATCCATTTTTCTACCCCATTTACATATAAAGTTTGTTAGGTTTGGAGCTACGGTTATTTAGTTATGAATTAAAGCATTTTAGCATGACATAGGAGCAAATTTAAACAAACAACATTTTAAACATAGATGAAAATGACATATTATGAAACTAGACACAATTTTAAGCATTTTTCATATATAAAGTTTTTACATGTGATTCTTAGTTATTAAGTTATTATATGCATGAACTATGAAGGGTTTTCTGCAAAACATCATTCCCTGGAAAATTAGGCAAATCCCAGAGCCTAAAAAAAATACTCTGGGCCGAAACTGCTGGCCCAACAACAGGAAGAAAGAAAGAAAAAAAGGTGGGGCGCTGGGGAGCTTCTCACATCGGGCTTGACTGGGCCGGATTGGATCTGGAAGGGAGCAGGCCGGGCCTTAGGCGCTGCGGCTGGAGAGGCGTTGGGCCTACGCGCGGCGCTGGATGGGAGGTTGGACTTCCGACGGGGTGAGGTTGGTCCACGCGCTGACCCACGGTCAACACGACCACGAGAGCGAGCGAGCGGGAGGCTTGGCGCTGCGTGCGTCTCCAGGAAGAACAGGGTCACGACGCTGGTGCTGCAGGGATGCAGACGAGATGGAGGGAGGCAGACGACGCGGATCCGGCGGGGACATGCTGGAACTGGCCGGATCCAGCAGCGGGGGTGACGAACGGGCGGTGGCCATGGAGGTTGAGGTCAACGAGAGGCGCGGCCATGGCTTCAGGCTCCATGGTTCCTACAGGGGACTCGGGAATGGCGACAGACTTGGCGTGGCGCAGAATCTTGGCGGAGGACGATGAGCAGCGTTGGGCGTTCGAATCCACGGGATCGAGACGAGGCAAGGGGCTCGCCCTCGTCCTTGTGTTCTCACAGGAACAGGGGAGGCGGAGGCGGGATGCAGGGGAGCGGCGGCGGCGAACTTGGCGCTCGGGGTGACCTCCGACGACGCATGGACGGCTGGGATGGATGAG
>NC_057797.1:78027335-78038356 GCF_018294505.1 Triticum aestivum
GAGAGAGATGGAGATCTTAGAGACAGGGAGAAGAAGAAAAGAGAGATGGACAGAGTAGGGAGTAGGGCGCAACAGAGGCGGTGGTGCTCATCTCAGATGAAGCTCGTCGGCGGCGACGCAAGGTGGAGGAGGCGGGTGAGCTCTGCTGTCCTCGGGGAGAACAAGTGGAGGCGCGGGAGTCTGGCTCCATGGAGGTGCTCGAAGCAGGGGATCCAGGGGCGCGGTCCCGTTGGAGCTCGAGGAAGGCAGTGGGTCGATGGATTGGCTGTAGGTGAATCGAGAGGAGAGGTGGAGGCTGCCAGTTGGGTGGATGGGCAACACGAGGTGGATCTGGGAAGATCCCGAGGGGAATGGTGAGTGGGTGGTGGCGGCGCGATGGGACAAGGGGGAGGATTTTTAGGGTTAGGCTAGAGTTTGATGTATATATAGCAAAAAGTCTAAGTTTATGGGCATTTGGACCCTTCGATCTTAATCGGACGGTCTCAGATAAATAGGCTAGGGAGATCAAATAAGAAAACGGAGACGTTTTGTAGATGTTAGGGGATGATCCAGACCCAACGGTGATGACCGTCCGAGTCGGGTTCGGGTGAGTTTCGAACACACGCGAGGGGACGATGCACTGTGCAAAGAGGGGTAGGCTGGCTTGGCGGTCGGTAGTGAAATGTGTAGAGAGGCTTGGGCTGAGAGGAGAGGAAAGAAGGCAGCCTGGCAACCGTTTCCGGAGACCGAAAACGTTCGACGTTTGACCGGCTATACTGCCGCTATAGTTATTCGTTGGGTCATCAAACGGACTCCGAACGCGATGAAATTTGGCAGGCAGCCTACTGACAACAAAACAACACCACACGCCAACTTTAAACCCATTCCGAGAACATTTTTCGGCCACTTATAAAATAATATTTCGGACATGCCGCGGGCACGTGCAAGTGTGTCTGGGCTCAGAACGAACAATGAAGAGAACTGGGGGAACCCGGACGAATGCAAGTTTTGAAAACATGATGATGCAATGTGGATGATGACATGGCAAGATGCGACACGGAAGCAAATGACAAGGCAACAACAACGAATAACTGGAAGACACCTGGTGCATCGGTCTCGGGGCGTCACATATAGAGCCCAAAGTACAAGTATGCAAATACATGAGAGCAAGGTTACCATGTTGAAGAGATGGTGGAGACAAGGATGGTGGGAAACCGGCAAACAAATGAGAACCCATGTTGCTGAACTGAGATTTTAAGAACCACTTAACCTGTAAAGTCCTTAGATTCAGAGTTAAAACTTCCGAGTCCACCACTTCTGCCGAAGGGTCTCTGGAATAACCAGGTTCCGGAATCCCTTGTAGGAGTAAGTATCCCCAGCTACACCCACGAGCATATAGCGATAGTTTACGGGTAAACTGAACCTTCCTTGTGACAGCCACTGGTTTGCACCACCGCCATCATTTTGCAACACAGCATACCCGAGTTCAGGTGTCAAATACTCATTGGTAAACATCCCAAGCCTTCCTCCCCCTGCCTTTAGAATGACAACCTGTGTATTTCTGGTGCCAGGTGGGAGATTGACAGCAGAGAAATCCATGCTGCGTGTGTTGAGCATGATCAACTTGTTTTTGTTCGCCGGATAAAATGCCCAACAGAAGTATCCGTGTGCATAGTGGCACATTCGCGGCCACAAGTACGACTCTGGCTGGATGCCCGGAGCTGGGTTGTCCAATCCTGTGAGCAGACTGACCCAATTGTCAACTGTAACAGCACGCCATCGTCCATCAGCTGAACCTGAAGAGAAGATGAGGAGGACCAGCCTAGTTGTGCAGCGCGCCAAGCAAATAACCCTGAATGAAATGCCCTTCTCATCCTCGGCGGCCGGAGGAGCTAGGAAGGGCTCGAAATGCCCCATGTCCGACTGCTGCGCTAAAGCGGCGAGGTCGTCGGGGATGGCAGGCAGCAGGGTGTAGCACCGGTACAGGGGTCACAAACGGCCAGGTACCTGGCCAAGACGCGACAACAGAATTTGCTCCCCTCTGGGACGCCAGAGAGGAGGACGCGGCCGTCCCGCAGGTCACGCACCTGCCAGCGCTCGGCGGAGGGGATGAAGGAGCACGAGAAGTCGGCGGCGTGAGAGCCGGCGAAAGTGCTCGCCACGGCGGCGGATGGGTGCGGTGGCTGGGCCAGCTGCAGCAACGGCAGGTACCGGTGGGATCGGTGAGAAACGATGCCTAGGGGAGGCGGCGGCTGGCGGGCGCGGAAGTGGAAGCAAAAGCGGCGGAAGAAGCGGTGGTCGGTGACGAGGCGACGGAAGGAGACCCGGGTAATGGAGGCGCGGGCGAGGTCAGCGGCCGCGGGGAGGCGGAGGAGGACCTCCTCGTGAAGCTCCTCGGGTAGGGTGAGCAGCGTCATCGGCGGGGCTTCAGGACGGCCATGTGTCGACGCCATTGGGATATGGAGTGGGGGATAGGGTTTCTCTCGCTCTAGCAGCGGAGGAATATTTCAGTCGCCGCCGAAGACGAGGCTAGACTAGAGAACGAATGAACAGGGATCAAACGTGCCGTTTGATCTACAGTAGTCGAGAGAGAGGGGTACGGCGACCACTAGGTGCCGGCGCGCCGGCCGAATACTTTCGGCCGGTCCGTTCCTAGCCGCCCGATACATGCACCCATAGCCACTCGATTGGATCCCGCAATATTCTTTTTCTTCGCCGCAGGAAAAAAACATCGTCCGCTCGCATCGGGCAAGGCCGTGCCCCGCGCCCTCCCGCTGACAGATCGAAGTTCCCCTCCGGCTTGCCTCACCGCCGATGCTCGTTGCCGTCGTGCAGCACGTGCCCCCTCCCTCGTCGTCGACAGTAGCCTCCCGCGCGCCCCTCACCTATGTTGCCCACCCTCGCTCCCTCCCTCCCCGCCCCTTCCCCCTCACCCCAACAAAATCAAAGGCGACGCTGCCATGGTTGGCCGTGGTAGCAAAAATAGGGATGGTTCCAGCAAACCCAGAAATACTCGTAGTACCAAAAAATGGAGCCGGTTCCAGCAAATCAAAACGGGTGTGGTAGCAAAAAATGCAACAATTTGGCGCTGATTCCAACAAAAGATCAGAAATTATGTGGTAGAAAAAAATAAACATAGTTCCACAAAAAATTATTGGTTGTAGCAAACACTACTAGGAAAAGGCCTACTAGTGGCGCACCTGTTTTGCCTACTAATGGCGCACTACAGGTGCGCCACTACTAGCATGCCATTAGTATTTTTTTACTAATGGCGCACCTATGGTGCGCCATTAGTATAGCCCATGGTGCGCCATTAGTATGCCTCCCAGGGGGCCATATTTACCCATGTGCTTTGGCATACTAATGGCGCACTTGTGGATGATGCGCCATTAGTGTGCTCTGTCTTACTAATGGCGCACTATGTGGTGGTGCGCCACTAGTATGAATATCAGGGATTTTTTTTCTTTTCTGATATTTTCGCAGGTTACAAAATATATTATTGGACAGAATATAGGTAGACCACACATCAACAGCAGATTCATCGAATACAATAGAAGATTAGTCTGCGAATACAATTCATCATATTAGTCTCCGAATTTAAAATATCGAACAAAGTTAGAACATTACAAGTCTCGAAACCGCGAGTAGCGAGTTTGTCTTCACATTACAAGTCGATATCGATCATCTAAACTACCATCACATAGAAGAGAGCTGCGGTCATCACGATGAGCATAATCGCGATGAAACTGGTCTTCATCCGGTTCCTCCAATGCTCCCTCCTCTCTCCCGCTAGATAACACGCGTATCTAACTTCCGCCTCCGCCCTAGTGGTGTACCCTTTATAACTGTTACCGCTGAAATGGTGAACCTATTTCCGACACTCCTCCTAGTCGTCGTAGACTCCGGGAACCTTACCCTTGTACACGACATGCGACGGCATCTCTATGCACTAGCCAAACAAAACGTTAGTAGCAATTCACAGACAATACATAAGCAATATATAAGTATGCAACAAAAGGATCAGAAGAGAAAAGCAACACATTAATAGCACGACTCATGGTCCTACTAATAAATAGCATCGATTACATCTAAGTTGAAAGACTGTCCAAACCAAAGAGACATACAAGTTCATTAAAGTTTAATTACAACATGAGCCAATCGATGTTTCAGAACTACAGATAGCATCACTACTTTCGACTCGACTCAGGGACTGGAGCGTGGATGAAGCTGTCGTCTCTCGTGATGGTCATGAAATTGCGGGCGTTGTTAGCCTGCATTTGTAGCGTTGTGTCTATCTCACTATTGGACGGTTGATATCTGAGGTAGAACTGCCCTAAGGTACAAATGACATCTTGATGGATGATTTCCGCAAACTCCGACTGGATGCGAAAGAATTCTTGTCTGATGTCCGCGTCCTGGATTGCCGACAACCTTGCGGCCCAATCTTTGAGATTATTTGGTAGCAGAAGGTGATTATGTTCCCGTACGATCGCCTGCATGTGATGGAGGGTGTAGTAGGCATCCTTGTGACCGCCAGGCAGCTGCTTGACGCAGGAGAACATCGTAGTGTGGGCGAACACGTGCTTGTCGTACCTACGAACTCGCCTGGTGAAGGTGCCTCCAGATTTGGCGTAGCCACGGAGAACATCATCAAGAACTTTCTTGATATTTGTGTAGTCTTTCTTCGACTGATGGTCCGAGTCAAAATACGTGGCCATGGAATATTTCATGCTTCAGTGGATGAGTGTGCAATGTGTGTCACTGCATAAAACACGGAATGTTAGAAAAAAAGAACGATCGAAATCTAAGAAATCATATGTTACAGGGCGGTGAGGGGATGACTTACTCGGGAAAGTAAGGCACGAGGAAGTTATCCTTATCTGGGTTTGCCAGAATGACGCCTTCGAGGTAAGAACTCGCGACCTGCCGGTCCCCAGCGTTTCCCAAGATCTTGGCACGCATGTAGAAGGGGTCGACTATCATGATGTCCGGGGTCTTGTCTCTAATGATCCGCATCTCCATACTCAGCGAAAATAGCCGAACGAAGGTGTAGTGCAGCGGATGAAGGTTAAACATAGCGAAGATGTCATCAAACCACAGGATGATCATACCCCCGATGGCGTTATCCACAAAGCCCTTGCCCTCTGGCACCTTGGCCACGAAAACCGGGTATGCCACATCATTCTCGGAGAGACGCCGCTTCTCCAAAGAAAGAACACTGTCATGCAGACTCCGCATAGCACCGGTTGCAGCATTGAGCAGATTAGTCGGTAGCATCGGCCTACCCGCCACATGCACCCTCCTCGAGATATCCTTAGGTGAAGGTGGACCGTCCTGAGCACGGATCGTACTCGGTGCCGGATGGCTGGCACCCTTGTTACTCTTTCTTTTCCGCCCCTTCTTCTTCTGCTGTAATGGGATCAAGTTCTGCTCACAGACTGCCTTCTTGAGTGTGTTGGGGCTGATAATAGTTGGCACCTTGGCTATCTGAGGCTCGGTGAAGGCGGCAGCTGGAGGCGTCTCCTGAGAACTGAACGCCAGACGACGCCTGTTGCAATTTGGTTTCTCCGCGGTACCAGCATGATCGCGGTCGTCTTTTTTAGGATTGGGTTCTTGAGAAGGAGGCCCGAAGAATTTGTCACTGTACCCATGTTCGGCAAAGTACTTATCAACGTTGGTAAATGTACCATCGTCGTTGTCGTTGTCGTTCGGATCCTGTGCCATAGGGATGTCCGACATGTCCGGTAGTGTTGCGGCGGTCTTGCCATGGCTTGGCGCCGGCACGACTGGCGATGTTGTATTTGGGGTGATGTCCCCCACCCCCAAAACGAATCTGGCTCTTCGGCCAAAGCAGGGGCCAGCTTAGGCAGGCGCTGAGGGTCATCAGATCATCTTCGTCGGCCTCGGCGGGTCGAATTGGAGGTAACAACTCGTCGCAGCCTGGCAGCACCTGAACTAGTTGAACCCTATACATGGTGGGTGGCATCGGATTACCATGGAACACGGGGTTGCCCGGTTGAACAATTTTGCCCTTGGCGACATCGACCAACTCGTCATTCACGAAGTGCAGGAGAGTGCACAGAACGTTGGCGGCGCCCTGCGAAAACATGTAGGGCGTCAGGGATGCCCAGTAAAAGGCAAGGAGATGAAGTCCTCGGCCGAGAGGCTTAATTAGTTACCGTGATGATGGCGTCGAGCTCAGCTAATGTCGAGGCACCGCCAACGGCGGGCGTGCAACTAACGGAGGGGCCGCTTGCTACCGAGGTGCCAGCCGGCGTACACTCGGGTGCATTAAGCTCCAATGCCCGTGCCGGCATCGGAGACACCAAGACCGCCTCCGTTGGAGACACCAATGGTGCGGCCTGCGCGTTGTGCGAGTTGCTGGCCGTGAAGCTGGGAATCGGGGGCGGCCCCTGTTGGCCGCCCGCAATCCACGTCGTCAGCCCATGAATCAAGGTAGGCATAATGCCGGTGAGCGCCGATCCCAGTTGTTGTTGCACTTGCTCTTGGACAATCTCCAGAATCCGCGCCACTTGTGCCTTGAGTTCTTGAACCTCGCGCGACTGGCTTTCTGAGCTGGTCTTTATCTCCTTTCGCCCACCAGCGTTATAGTATGATGACCATTTTGTGGACAAGCCTTTACCGGCCACACGACCAGCTGATGACGGCTTACTGAGCTTATCCTTGTTTTTCATTACGTTCAACGCCCTATTTAGAGTGTTGTCCCAAGGGGTGCTCTGAGACGACCCCGCGCTACTGCTTTCAGTCTCCTGCGCCTGAACAAGCTCAAGCGCCCTGGTCTTCGGATCCGTGGTAAGCTCCTTTGTTATCGGGTCCTCCTTGTACCGGGCCCTGACATAGTTCTTGGTCTGTTTGTCACGGTATTTCTCGAAGCGGGGCGGTAGGCCTTGCTCGGCACGCTCTGCGTCCTCCTTGTCCCATATAGGCTCCGCCACTCTGTAACCACCGGGACCGAGTTTGTGTTCCCCTAAGTTCAACTCCCGCATTTCTTTCCCCCACTGACTTGATTCTGAGGTTGCGCTGCTCTCGCACTTGATCTTGAACTCCTTGTAGTCATCTTCGCTGATCGAAGGATTTTTCGCCTTGATCTTCTCATAACTATCACCTTTGTCAATCATTCTCTTCACCGCGCTTTTCCAAGTAGACAGGGCCGTGCTCATCGTCATGAGGGCGGCACTATTCAGTTTATTCCCTGAGAGGCGTGTGTTTACAAATTCAGCGGGGAACTTGTATCGTTCGTGCAGCTTCGTGAAGAGGAGGTTGCGCAAATTCCCTCGGTCCTTATGCCTTAGGTTCTCGGTGTTGATCGTCACGGTGCTTCGCAGAATGCACCCGAGCTGAAGCGAGTACCCCTTGACTATTTGGGTGCCGTTGGATGCCCGTCGCAGTTCACTTGAGTAAATTCCTCCTTGACGGTGCGAAGCACGTTCGGGCGCCGGTCCTTCTGTTGCCTCTTTGGTTGGCTACCATCTGTGCGTGCGCTGGCATCATCAGTTGTGGCATCCTCGGCGGCACCATCAGTGGTGGCATCCTCGGCGGCACCATCAGTGGTGTCATCCCCGACGCCACTAGGGGTTGTGTAGTCAGGATCGGTGTCTTCCGTGGCGTCCTCATAGCGGTGAGGTTGTTCCTCCATCTCCTGGGACAGCTCCCAGAATTGCTTGTCGCTCGAACCGCCGGCCTCATCTTTGTGGGCCATGTTTCGCTCTAAATAGGAAAAAAGTTTGGTCAAAAAGTTGGTTATTGTCAAGGAACAAGATCATGGTCTCATCATTTAGGGTTTGTCGACACCGAGGCATCCTAAAAGCTAAGCTTTTATCATTTAGGGTTTGTCGATGCCGAGGCACCCTAAAAGCCTAAGCTTTCATCAATTAGGTTCTTATCGACACCGAGGCACCCTAAAAGCCAAGGTTTTATCATTTAGGGTTTGTCGACGCCGAGGCACCCTAAAAGCTAAGCTAGGAAGGAGAATTCTAAGTTGGGCCTAATCACTTGGCTCTAATGCAGCAAGAATGGCGGGGCAATTGATCCTACTTAATTAAGTACTAAGATACCCCGGCCCATGCATTAGTCGCAAGTACCACATATGTCCTATTTTTTAGCAAAGTCATGCTAAAATTCACGGAAAATTTCAGCATGACCTTTGCTAAAAATAGGACATATGGAGTACCTGAATTTGCCGGAACGGAAGTTAATCGACATTCCGGCAAACTCAAGGGCCTCTCAGGGTACCTGCAAAATCATTATCCCCACGTAATGAAGTCGCCAATGGGTCATTTCAGAAGATCACAAGTAGCATCATCACAAGTACAACAACAGTAGCAGTGAACACAGGCATAACAGCAGCAGCAGTAGGTTTATTCTTCTTCTTCATAAACATTAATTGGTGTGGGTGACTCTATCTGCCCCCTAATGACTCACTCAACTTAACAGGACAACCCACAAGCATTGTTTTGATTCTAACAGCTGCTGTAAAATACATCCAGCAAAGGTGCTCTAAAATCAGAAATACTACCCCCCAAATCTTTAGCTCAATTCTGAAAATACATGGTCTTCTAGTTACAATACTACCCCCAACAGTTAAGATCCCAGGTGAGTAACACACTTTGGTCTTCTAGTTACAAAACAAAACTGACATAATTCTAGATGCCATAATCAGATCAAAATTTCAAACCACACACTTACTTTCAACTATAAACAAAACTGACTTGCTGTTAATGAATAGTGGCTAAAGATATATAAAACTCCATTGCAAATGTGCCATGTCAATAAAACAACTCATGGAAGTAACTACTAGCAGCATGTCATTATCATGGCAGTCCACTATATATTTTTATGACAAAATACATCATTATCAGGGCACATTATGGCCATTTTCTTACATGATGCTAACTGTACCTAACTGAATTTTTTGACAGTAGCTCAAGTTTGTGCCATTGGAGCAAATAAGCAGGAACCAACATATGTAAGGTTTCAACAAGACTCATCATCAGTATATATAAACAAGAAAAAGCTTATGAAGAAGCTTCTCCAATAGTTAGGAATTTTTCCTGCATGGAGTATTACAGTAACACAAGGAATTTGCCTGCATAAGAACATGGGCTTCAGGATGTTCCTCTAAATTGTGTTGTGCCATGTTTCTTTAAGGAACGGCCATCTACCTTTAATCTTTCAGAATAGATCAGTACTGATACTATGTTCCAAATTGTACTCCCAAACTGGTAACTAAATTACAGTAACAATAAGTTCAATTTTCATGTACTAATTCTGCCATAAATTCAGTTTTCAAGATTCTACACTAAATATGCAGTGATATACTAGTTACATTTTGATTTTTGCGGGCAATTCGATGCATGGCTCACTCACCTATTTGGAACACAGGGAACAACTTCTATCTATACGTGGTCATGCAATAGAAGAACTGAGAGAGGGAGCTGAAATCAGTGCAAGAGCAGCATATGTGAGTGCTGATTAGAAGGTTATCAACCTTTGTGAAATTCTGAAGATGCTAAACTACAGTCACCTCAAATCTGCTTGCACTTACTTTGGCAAGACCAAACTAAGACCGATCGAGGATCCATCTATAGAAAAAGACATCATCCATCTAAGCAGTTTCAATTCAATCAAGGATCATAGAGTATTGCCAGTCAATTATTTCTGATTAGTAAGCATTGAGTCTTAAGAGGGATTTTCATATGCCAGATCCATTCTATAATGAGATCCTACAACATCTATACATAGACAGAGAAAAAGAAGAAGAAAATGCTACTGATACTTGGACTTAGTAGACTCGTGAATACTGAACCCCTACCAAGAAATCATGTCAGGTTCATCAGGAGAATTCCTGGAAGTAGAATGCTGCACAACCATAGCAATCAGTTCGATGATCAAAGCTTTTGCTGCACCAACTATAGCCGATCAGTGCTTCGAAGCCATAACAAAAAGAGTAAATTGAACACTGCCTAGTGGGCTGCACAAACACTACAGATTCTTCTCTTGCAAACCCCCAACCCTAGCTACTTAATTCTCCAACCCCCTTTCCTTGTCCAAAATTCTCCAACCCCCAACCCTAGAACACATCAGAAGGAAATCAAGAGGGGGAAGAGGGGGAAGCGGCTCGGGTGCTCACTGGGGAGGTTGAGGGCGACTCGGGGTAGCCGGAGCTAGTCGAGGCATCGCGAATTCGGCGTCGAGCGGTGGAGATGGTGGCCAAGGCGGAGGAAATCGACGAGCGTCGAAGGGATGGCTCAAGGGTGTCCGAGCTCGTCCGGGTCCTCGTAGTCGAAGAGGAAGACGGCGACAGTCCTCCTGGGCAGGCCGCGCGGTGTTGGACGGCGAGCACGAGGTTAACGTAGGCGGGGCCACGGGGGGAGGGGGCGCTTGGGTGGGAGCACGTCGAGGGCGCGGGCGCGGTAGAGGGGGGACGGCGAGGGAGGCGGTGCTCGGCTAGGGGAGGGTGCGGTGGTGGTCGGGTGCGGCGGGGGCAGCGAGCACGGCCGGGGACATCGAGCACGGGGGCGGTGGTGGTCGGTGGTGGTCGGGTGCGGGTGAGATGAGGCAGCTGAGGGATTAGAGGGAAATGTGAGAGATTGGGGATTTTAGTGTGGGGGGAGGCTTAGCAATGGCGCACCACCTAGCGGTGCGCCATTAGAATGTTTTCTAGATAGCAATGGCGCACCCCCGAGCAGTGCGCCATTAGTAATCTTTTTTTAGATAGCAATGGCGCACCACCCAGCGGTGCGCCCTAAGTAACTTTTTTTGCATAGCAATGGCGCACTAGCTAGATGTGCGCCATAAGTAAATTGTTTTTATTATTTTTTGTTGCATCTAATAATTTTTTAGAAAATGAATATGAATATGAAACAGTAATAATTTTTTTAAAAATATCATCAAATTTTTTATTTGAAAATATTTATGAATCGAAAAAATATCATCAAATTTATTATTTGAAAATATCATCAAATTTGTTATTTGAAAATATAATCAAATTTGTTTTTTTGGATTTTTAGTTGCATTCATTT
>NC_057797.1:78038867-78067340 GCF_018294505.1 Triticum aestivum
TAATATTGATGATATGGGTAGTACAAGAGTAGATCTACCGCGAGATCAGAGAGGCTAAACCCTAGAAGCTAGCCTATGGTATGATTGTATTCTTGTCCTACGGACTAAAACCCTCCGGTTTATATAGACACCGGAGAGGGCTAGGGTTACACAGAGTCGGTTACAATGGTAGGAGATCTACATATCCGTATCGCCAAGCTTGCCTTCCACGCCAAGGAAAGTCCCTTCCGGACACGGGACGAAGTCTTCAATCTTGTATCTTCATAGTCCAGGAGTCCGACCGAAGGTATAGTCCGGCTATCCGGACACCCCCTAATCCAGGACTCCCTCAGTAGCCCCTGAACCAGGCTTCAATGACGACGAGTCCGGCGCGCAGATCGTCTTCGGCATTGCAAGGCGGGTTCCTCCTCCAAGTACTTCATAGAAGATTTGGAACACAAAGGTAGTGTCCGGCTCTGCAAAATAAGTTTCCACATATTTCTGTAGAGAGAATAATATTTACACAAATCTAATCTGCTGACGTATTCTGTAGCATGACATCACACCACGGCCAAGTCTTTATTCGAATCGTTTACTGTCCCACCTCGGCGCGTTTAGCGAGGCGGTTTCCTTGGCACGTCCATTGAAAGCAGAGATCGTGTCCCCTTATTCTGGGATTCTCATCAATACGGGCATGGGTAACCCAATCGTACCCGTTGGTATGTTTTCTCGATCAAAGGCGAGTCCCAAACGGTCACGGGGAGGGCCCTTGGTATTCAACCTCTTATAAAGAGACCAAGGCCTTACTTCTTTCTTTCAATCTCAAACGAGTTCGCCCTTCGCCTCGAATTCCAACACCCAAGGCTCCAGATTTCAGGCGCTTCGGACCTTCGACAATGTCCGGTTCCGACCTTCGAGGCTGATGGATGCCCTCCTCCGTCACGGAGGTGGACGTGCTGAAGTTGAGAGAGGCCAAGTTCTTGACTGGTGAAATCTGGCATAGGCTGCCTGCTCAAGGGTAGGTCATTCCCACTCCCAAGCTTGGTGACAGTGTGGTGTTCATGCCTCACTTCCTTCGGGGGCTAGGCTTCCCGGTGGATCCCTTCGTGAGGGGGCTCATGTTTTATTATGGGCTGGAATTTCACGACTTAGCTCCGGAGTCCATCCTCCATATTTCCTCATTCATCGTCGTGTGTGAAGCCTTCCTCCGTATTACTCCTCACTTCAGACTATGGCTCAAGACCTTCAAAGTAGAGCCGAAGATGATCGAGGGATGGCACATGGAGTGCGGAGGTGCTTTTATAAGCAAGAATGCCGGTGCTCCATGGCCCAAGGGCTCTTTTCAAGAGGAGTCCAGCTTATGGCAACAAGAGTGGTTTTATATAACAGCTCCCAGGAGCACCAAGTGGGTGGCGCTGCCTGCTTTCCGCTCGGGTCCCCCACCACAGCTAGCATCATGGGTCAATAAAGGACTGGACTGGGGGCCGTCCAAGGACGTGCCTTTGTTGCAAGGCCGCATTCGAGATCTCCTAGAAAGAGATATCAGTCTGGTCGTGGTGACACAGGTTATGCTGATTCGCCGAGCTCTGCCCTGCAAACGTCGCCCCCTCCGCCTGTGGGAGTTCAATCCGGAGGGACCACGAGCTCTCCAAAACTTTATGGGCACGACGCCCGTGGAGATGTACAAATTGTTCTTCGGATCACAAGCAATGTGTACGGACTTGACCGAGGACGCAGGTCTGAGCTGCAACCGCCCGGATACTCAAGTAAGTAGCCCTGTGACCGGACTCGCAATCCACATATTTATCATAAAATTGCCCTTAAAAGAGCCGTCCTTTAAACAGGAGTGGATATCGAAAGCAAAGCTAATCAGGTGTCCGGCCCCCCTCCCCGAGACCACGCCGGGTCCCGTGCTAGTCAGGATGTTGGAGGTTGTGCCTTCGGAGGAAAGCGAGGGAGGGGACAAGGAAGCTACGGCCTCCTCGAAGGAGGCTGTTTGGAAGGGAGGAATCGAAAATTCGTCTCCTCAGGGGAAGAAGAGGACCGCCTCTGAAGACCTGGAGACCATGGGCTCAAAGCGGGGGAAGAAATCTTCGCCATAGGGTCCTGTGCTGGGGGATACTTCAGCCGAATTATGCCCTCAAGGGGATCAGCCCTCCACCGAGCCGTAAGTAGAGAGGAGTTTTCTTTTTAAGAAATGAGAGAAATCCTTGCTTTATATCTGAGAAAAGTAATCGAAAATTTACCTTGTAGCTTGGACCTTAGCCCTTCTTAGCAGAGCTCGTCTTCGGGGGATCTTCTTCCGGAGATGATGGAGAGCGGAACGCCTCCCCCTGCCGTACCGCCATGCGAGGCGGGCGACCTTGAGGTATCATCGCGGAGGGTTTCTCCGAATCCGGCAGGGCCGGAAGGTAGTCATATGGCCCCCCAAAGCCCTCCGCGTCCGGCCTTCGAAAAGGGCCATCGGACGAGTCCGACACCATCTGGTGCGCGGTCGGAGGAGCTGAAGGATCTGCTAGGGCGAGCATCTATCTCAGAGGAGCACAGTGCATTGATGGGTATGGTGATTGAGAGGATTTCATCCGCGGAGAGCGGATTGCACGAGGCCGTCAGGAGTTTACTGACAGGTTTTGAGGTACGCGAAATAATGTACCCTTTTTGGATAGTTGCGCATAAATAAGATGCGCCCTGTGTAGATAGTAGCCCCTGAGACTCTGTGCGTTGTCAAAAGTGACGGCGCGCAGAGGATCATAATCCCAGGTCTAATATGCCGCCTTCATACGTAGGTGGCGAAGTGTCCGGTGGCCAGCCGGACTGATGAATTTGCCGAGCTAAAGCGGCAACTTGACGTGGCACATGCCGACATCGCGCTTGTCAACAAGCGGCTTGACGAGGCACAAGGTATGTAATTTCTCCGGCGGCACCTGGTAAGAGGAGCTTTATGCCAGTATCTTACAATGTGTGCGCTTGATGCAGATGGTGCTGCTGCCATGGGGAATCTTTGGGCGGAACTTGCCCGAGCCAAGGAGCAATCCAGGAAAAGTGATGTGGCTGCCGGAAAGGCAATTGAAGAGCTGAAAGCCGAACAGGCTGCTCACTGACGAAGCAAGAAGGAAATGGCCGAGATGGCTGTGAAGCTGAAGAGCGCTGCTGACCGTTGCAAGCTTCTTGAAAAAGAAGATCGGGCGCAACAGACGGACCTGGAGAAGGCCGTTGCCGATGCCAAGGACGCTCGCTCTGCGATGAGAGCTATGAAGGAGGAGATGCGTCAGGCCGGAGAGATCGCGGCTGGAAAGCCCTTTATGCTGAAGTGGAAATTTTGTGATCCTAAACATGCCCCGTTAGACCGGATGTGGAGTACGGCGGACACCTATCTGGATCTGGCAGCGAGTGCCACAGATGCAGCCAAACACTTCCGAGATCAAGAAGATCGCGAAGTGGAAAAGCTCTTTTGGTCGCAGTTCCACAATCCGGAGCGTCCATTGTCATTAGCCGATCATTTGGCCGAATGGGCCGAGCTAAATAGGTTGTCTGGACTCGCCATGAAGTATGTCATGAGTCATCTGTGGCCACAGAGGCCAGAGCCGAAAAGTTATTTCAACTTGGTGCAGCAGTTCCTTGGTGCGGCGCCGCATATCAATGCGATGAAGAGGTCAGCGTGCATAGAGGGTGCGTGGATGGCTCTTGCCCGTGTCAAGACATACTGGGCGGAAATGGAGGCCACCGCTGTTGCATCCCCAGACTCGGATGGAAGCCGAGTACCTGCCGAGCACTATTTTCAGGAAGTTCTGCAAGGCGCTCGTTTAATAGAGACGCAGTGCTCGAAGGATACTATATTCGAATAGCATATATTATTGTAAAACAATATTTTGATAAATTGTAGAAGCTTTTTATACTTGTGCCTGTAAGTATTATAATACCTCCTGTGCGGCCGTTTAACATATATGTATATATAATCTGAAAGATGGCAGTCGTCGGCTTCAGCCCCCACGCACATAATGCGGGGGTGTTCACAAAAGGCGCATTTTCACACTTGATCCAACATCTTGGTCCTACAAAGGAGGTGATAGCGCAGTGAACTAGGCAATCGGACTATGATGCTTTATCACTTTCACTTAGCCATAGGAGTTTGACAGTGAGGCTACTTATATAGCCCCTGGTGGCGCCTGCGCTCGCCCGAACTCGGGGCGCGTATGTGCCTGGCCGGGAAGCGGCCCTTCGTTAATGCGGAGGAATCCTAAAGATTTCGGTAAGTCATCGAGTGGTTGACCAGTCTCACGCTATATCATGACAGTCAGTTTTCGGCTTTCTCTACTGAGGTGCTCGCCTTGCCGAACCGGGGCACAATCACAGTAGTTCTCCTGGTGCCGCCTTAGCCGATAGAGCGGAATGTAAGGTAGCAAAACACAGGAGCCGGGCAAACCCAACATTTGACCAAAGACATGATTCGGAGATGATGCATATAAGGCCAAACTCGCGACGCCGAACACTCCCTAAGGTATTCGGTCTTTATGAGGGCGAGCGGGATAACGCCCTTAGTAATAAGCCCCTAGAGTCCAGGTACGCGCAAAACTCTAACGTGGCCACATGCCAAAACGCCAGCCTCCTCCTTGGTTATACCAAGAAACCAGGGGATGTGTATCAACAAGAGACAGTAAAAAAGGTTTACGCAGGGTCTTAATCTGAAAAGAATCCTTGGAACGGGTCCCTGCTGCACGTCTGCGCCTGTGTCTCCGTTGTGCCGTATCCTGGACGGGCGTAGCACGGTGTTTATCTGTAAAAGAGAGGAACTTAGTTGAAGAAAGATCGTGCCGAACATGAGTTATACTAAATAAACAAAGTATAAATCGAAATGGGTAAAATTGAGCTTTATTGTCTCTTGTTTTATATGCGCGGAGCCCCTAGTACAGGGGTATA
Source organism: Triticum aestivum (assembly GCF_018294505.1). Lineage (NCBI taxonomy): Eukaryota > Viridiplantae > Streptophyta > Magnoliopsida > Poales > Poaceae > Triticum > Triticum aestivum. The sequence continues at coordinate 78,043,764 of NC_057797.1, forward strand.
CGGCTATTAAGCCTTTATCAATTGTATGTTCATGCCGGACTCGTCTAGCCGTGTCCGTGGTCTTGACGACCTGTTTAGGTGCTTTGGCTGGTGAAGCCGCTTTATTGTGGGGCTGTCAAGGCAGCCGCACTATCTTCCGCGCGGGAGGAACACTTAATGTTTTCCCTTTAATTAGATGATGCCTCGTGGACCGGGCATCTTAAGTGTAAGAGATGCATAATGCGGTATTGCATTAAAGCGGGCGAAAGCTTTGCGTCCCAGCAGTGCTTGATAGCCACTTGAGAATGGGGCGATGTGGAAAGTTAGCTGTTCACGATGGAAGTTATTGGGGGAGCCGAACATAACTTCTAGCCGGAGAGAACCCATGCAACGGGCATCCGGGCCTGGCGTTACCCCTTGAAAGGAGGCTTTGCTATGGCAAATTTTTGTTGGGTCTATCCCCATGTTGTGGATTGTGTCCTGGTATAACAGGTTTAGACCACTGCTGCCGTCCATTAGGACATTTGTAAAGTGGAGTCCGTCGATTATTGGATCTAATACCAAGGCAGTCCAACCTACGTTCCAGATACTTCTAGAGTAATCCTGATGGTCGAAGGTGATCGGTTTTAACAACCATTGGCGAGGCTCCTTTGGGATAGGCCGTATGGCGCGTATCTCTGTTGGCGCCATTCTGTTCGTCACGTGAAGTAATTTTACTGTTTTGACTTCTTGTGGGAAATCCTTTTGTTTCCTGGTGCTCTGCTTATGGGGTTCGTCATCGTCCTCACTTGGTGTGTCAAGCCCCTTGTGTTCGACGTTAAGTTTGCTGGATTGCTTCAAAACCCAACAATCTCTGTGGGTATGGTTCGCAGGCTTCCCGGGAGTACTGTGTATTTGACATATCTTGTCCAAGATTTTGTTTAAGTTGGATAGCTCGTCCCTGTTATCCTTGAGGGGCGGCTTTCTCTGATTCGGCCGCGAGCTTTTGAATCCGGTGTTATCCGCCGTGCTCTTTGGGCTGTTTCCCTTATTCCGGCGCTGGTCCTTGCTGCGTCGGGGTTTTCTGTTTCCATCCCTAACTTCGGATGTACTTGGGTCGCTGGTGCTACATCTTGCCAACCAGCTGTCCTCTCCTGTGCAAAAGCGGGTCATGAGGCTTGTTAATGCGGCCATTGTTCTTGGCTTTTCCTGGCCGAGGTGTCTGGCAAGCCATTCGTCTCGAACGTTATGCTTAAAAGCTACTAGGGCTTCGGCGTCCGGACATTCGACTATCTGATTCTTTTTAGTAAGAAATCTGTTCCAGAATTTCCGGGCTGACTCTCCGGGCTGTTGAGTTATGTGACTGAGATCGTCTGCATCCGGAGGGCGGACATAGGTCCCTTGAAAATTTGCCCGGAAAGCATCCTCAAGCTCTTCCCAACTTCCAATGGTGCGGGATGGCCCTTTAAGCTTGAGGGGTAAGTATTTTATGGCGTGGAGGTCATCTCCTCTAGCCATGTGTATGTGGAGGATATAATCCTCGATCCAGACCCCAGGGTCTGTTGTTCTGTCGTACACCTCTATGTTTACGGGCTTGAATCCCGCTGGAAATTCATGGTCCAGCACCTCATCGGTCAAACATAGGGGGTGTGCGGCACCCCTGTATTTGGGTGTGCCGTGATGTTCGGATATTTGTTGTGTTGCATTGCTTACTAGAGCTTGCTTTCTTGGCCCGTAGATAGATCTGGCTGGGCCATCTTTTTGTTGCGGATCCTTTGGTGGATCGTGTGCCGGCTTGTGTGCGGCACGGCTTGCCGCTCCATGCTGGCCATGCGGTCGTCTATCTGACCGGGTGGCTTTCCTATTTTTTGACTACGGGGGCTCTAAGGCCTCCTCGTCAAATTCAGGCAGTAGCTTTCGCTTTGGATAGCTTTTTGTGCGGCAACTGCCGCCATATTTGTGTGCGGTGTTGCGTACTTTGCTCCATCTGATTCTGAGTGCATCTTCCGCAGTTTTGAGCTTCCGCTTCTGCTTTTTCAGGCTACGCGCAGTGGCGACGAGCCTTTTGTGGAGGTTCTTCTGCTCCATGAGCCTATCCGGCGTAAGGTCGTCCGGACTGTTGTTTTTGCCGGGGAAGGGGTGTTCGGTTTGTTTATCCAAGTTGCCCTGTTCTGACGGTTGCTCGAAGGCATGTTCGTCGTCCGCCGGCTCGTCCTGCTCTATGGCTGGGTCTATATGGCTGCTGTCTCTGTCGAGGCGGGGCTTGGAGTGGCGCTTACGTCGCCGCTTTGATTGCTTTTCGAGTGAACGATCTCTCGTTGCATCCCTGTGTTCCTCGCCGTCGCTTCCTTTGGGTGTGTCCACCATGTATACATCATGAGATGAGGTGGCTGACCAGTGCCTTATAGGCGTTGGTTCATGTTCATCTCCTACATCGTCGTCCATACCGTCGATGTCTTCGGAGTAGAAGTCGAGCACGTCGTTTAAATTATCGACAGTGGCTATGAAGTGGGTGGTGGGTGGGCATCGAATTTCTTCGTCGTCCATATCCCAATCCTGCCGGTCATAGTCCGGCCAGGACTCCTGACAGAGAGAGAGAGAGAGAGAGAGAGAGAGAGACCTGAGTGAATTCAGAATGTCGCCGAAGGGCGAGTGCTGAAAGATGTCTGCAGCGGTGAACTCCATGATCGGCGCCCAATCGGATTCGATCGGTAGGGGCGCGGAGGGCTCGGAGTCCGGAGAGGAGTCCGACATCTTGGAGTCACGGGCTTCGCAGAGGACAAGGCTGGTGTTCGGCTTGATCGCCGTAGAGATTGCAGCCCCCGAGGCGGTGTCTAACCACCCATCCTCGATTGGTGTGGTTGGCTCTGAGCCAAGGGTCGGGGCGGACACAGGTGCGGCCTCCAGGGCACTATTCGGCGGCAGAGCTAGATCATGCCCACCGGGACAGTGCGGCGCGCTCGGCTACGGCTTAGATCCGTCGAAGATCAAGTCTCCGTGGTCGTCCGCTGTGTAGTTTAAACTTCCAAATCTGACCTGACGGCCAGGGGCGTAGCTTTCGATCTGCTCCAGATGGCCAAGCGAATTGGCCCGCAGTGCAAAGCAGCCAAATACGAAGATCTGTCCGGGGAGAAAAGTCTCACCCTGGATCGCATCATCATTGATGATCGGAGAAGCCATCGGGCCTAAAAGTGACGACACAGAGGAACTCTCAATGAAAGCACCAATGTTGGTGTCAAAACCGGCGGATCTCGGGTAGGGGGTCCCGAACTGTGCGTCTAGGCGGATGGTAACAGGAGGCAGGGGACACGATGTTTTACCCAGGTTCGGGCCCTCTCGATGGAGGTAAAACCCTACGTCCTGCTTGATTAATATTGATGATATGGGTTGTACAAGAGTAGATCTACCGCGAGATCAGAGAGGCTAAACCCTAGAAGCTAGCCTATGGTATGATTGTATTCTTGTCCTACGGACTAAAACCCTCCGGTTTATATAGACACTGGAGAGGGCTAGGGTTACATAGAGTCGGTTACAATGGTAGGAGATCTACATATCCGTATCGCCAAGCTTGCCTTCCATGCCAAGGAAAGTCCCTTCCGGATACGGGACGAAGTCTTCAATCTTGTATCTTCATAGTCCAGGAGTCCAGCCGAAGGTATAGTCCGGCTATCCGGACACCCCCTAATCCAGGACTCCCTCAGTGGTCCTGCTTCTTCTTGTGGTGTATGCTGCTACTTCATCGTCGTCGTCATGTTCCATCTTCGGGTCGCCGTACTTGTCGAAGTCTTGCTCATTGGCGACTCCATCCATTCCGATGATCTTCCTTTTGCCTCTCCTCACGACAACACGACTGGGCTTTGACGGGTCGGTAATGAAGAAGCATTGGTCCACTTGGGAAAGTACCCATGGCTCATTTTTCGCGGTGACGTTTGTGCCCGCGGTCTTGGATTTGGCTTTGGGTATAACCATGGTGGTGAAATACCGGTCTTCTTTTAGGACGCTCTTGGCCCATCTGACACGGAACATCCGGACCTTCTCTCCAGCATAGCTCAGCTCCCAGATCTCCTCGATCCTTCCGTAGTATCTGTCCTTGTCGTTACCGGTGTAGGATTCCATCATTACCCCAGAGTTCTGATAACCATCGCTCTTCATGTCCTTGTCCTCGGTGTAGAATGTGTAGCTGTTGATATCGTATGCCTCATAGGTCATCAGGTTGTGCTCGGCGCCCTGTGACAAGGCGAATATGAGTTGTTCTTCTGCAGAAGAATCCTCATGTAAAGGGCATGACAGAAGCTTCTGCTTGAACCAACGCGTGAAACATGAGTTGTGCTCTTTGATTATATCTCCGTCCGTCCTCTGTTGGCCTTGGTCATTGTACGTCTTCTCAATAAAGGTTTTGTGCTCTACCACCCAAGGATCGACCACGTCTATGTGTTGTAGCGCGACTAGGTTTGCTCTTTCAAAGTCGGCGAGTCGACCCTCGAAGTCGACATGCATTTCATGGCGACCCTCACAGTGACCCCATCCAGCGAGCCTACCGAGGTGCCTGTTGACGGGCAGACCAACGGGGTTCTTGATGCCTAGATAATTCATGGAGTAGGAGATGGACTTTTCGGTCAGAAAGCCCCTGGCTATGCTTCCCTCTGGACGTGACATGTTGCGAACGTATCCTTTGATGACACCATTCATCCTTTCGAACGACATCATGCTGTGCAGGAACGTCGGCCCGAGTTGGATGATATCCTCCACGATATGGACCAGCAGATGCACCATAACGTCGAAGAATGCGGGCGGGAAGTACATCTCAAGCTCGCATAGTATCACCACGATCTCTTCCTGTAGCCTTCTGAGTTGACTCACGCCAACCGACTTCCGAGAGATGACGTTGAAAAAGTTGCATAGGCCAAATAGCATTTCACGGACGTGCGCGTCCATGATGCCACGGATTGCAACTAGAAGTATCTGCGTCATCAACACATGACAGTCGTGAGACTTCATCCCGCTGAACTTCTGCTTCGCTGGGTCTAGGTATCTGCTTATCTTCCCCGCGTAACCGCAAGGAAGTTTTACTCCTACGAGGCAGGTGAAAAACTGCTCGATCTCCTCCTGACTTAGAGTGAAGCACGCGGGAGGGTAGTCATTTCCGGTCTTCTTGGCCTTTTTGCCTTTGCGACGACTTTCTGTGTCCTGCTTCGCCTCATCATCATCATCATTAGTGTGAAGCTCCTCCCTGATGCCCATTGATTTCAAGTCTGCCCTTGCTTCCGGCCCATCTTTGGTTCTCTCTGGCATGTTGAGCAGGGTACCAAGCAGACTCCCGCACACGTTCTTCGTGATATGCATGAAATCAAGGCTGTGAGGCACACGGTGGATCTTCCAGTACGGCAAGTCCCAGAAAACAGACCTCGTTTTCCATACCTTCAGTAGTGGCTCTGGCGCCTTTCTCTTCTTTCCCGGCTCTGGCGCCTTTTGCTTGTTTCCCGGCAATGGGCAATCTTTCCAATTTTCAACAGCTCATCTATTTCCTCGCCGCTCCTCGTACGCGGGTGTCTACGGGGTTCGGTTTCACCATCGAACAGATCCTTGCATTTTCTCCACGGGTCATCATCGCGAAGCCACCTTCGATGTCCCATGAACACGGTTTTCGAAGACCCGGGATCTCTATCTAGCTGGCGATACGTTGTGTCATCCATGCACCTGATGCATCCAGAAAATCCGTGGACCACCTGCCCCGCGAGATATCCGTAACCGAGATAGTCATGCACCGTCATGAGCAGTGCAGCTCTCATAGGGAAATATTCTTTCTCTGCGGCGTCCCACGTATTGGCTGGCGTTTTCCACCGCGTGTCTAGCTCCCCTTTCAGCAGCCCCAGATACAGATTGATGTCGTTCTCTGGTTGTTTCGGCCCTTCAATTAGCATACTCATGTGAATGTACTTCCTCTTCATGCACAACCAGGGGGAAGGTTGTACATCCACACAAACACAGGCCAGGTGCTATGTGTGCTTCTCTGGCTGCCAAACGGAGTGACTCCGTCGGTGCTCGCGCCCAGCACGGTGTTCCTTGGATCATTCCCAAATTCTGGGTCTTCGAAGTTCAACGCTTTCCATTGGGTCGCATCCTTAGGGTGACTCAGCATCTTGTCTTTTTTATTTATCTCCGGATCATTTCCGTCATCTTCTCGCTTCTTGTCCTCCCTATCCGCGTGCCAACGCAGGAGCTTTGCTACCTTAGGGTCCGTGAAATACCGCTGCAGACGAGGAGTGATCGGAAAGTACCACACCACTTTTTGAGGAGCTTTCTTCCTCTTCTTGTATCGAGTGACGCCGCACACCGGACATATGGTAGACTCTGCGTGCTCATCCCGATAAATGATGCAATTGTTCATGCACACATGGTATTTCATGTGCGGTAAATCTAGAGGACACACGATTTTCTTCGCCTCCTCGAAACTGGTCGGGCACTTGTTCCCCTTGGGAAGACGTTCGTGCCAGAATGACATGTTCTTGTCGAAGCATGCGTCAGTCATTTTGTGTTTTACCTTCATCTAGAGCCATGAGCGTTACTTTCAGGCGGGTATCCTCGGGCATGTATCCTTCATACAATGGAGTAACCGCGTCTATCTCCAGTTGATCCAGCTTGGCTTTCTCTCGGGCGGCAGCTCTTGCGTTATCCGTCTGCTTGAGAAGCAGCTCTTGAATATGAGGGTCCTGCACCTAGCCTCCATCGTCGTCTGCTCCGGCATCTTCATCTTCATGATCATGCCCTTCGTCCTGATCTTCCTCATCATCATGTCCGGCATCTTCTACATGATGACTGTGTACAACATCACCATCGTGATCATGTCCTGGAGATTCTTCGTCTTCTCGCCCGCCCTCGCCGCGGTGGTTGTCTTGCTGCCCTTCCTCATTTCTTGCCCGGCCCCCATGGACGACTTCATAGTCATCTTCATCACCTTGCCACCGATAGCCATTCATGAAACCACGCAAGAGCAGGTGGTCCAGCACCTGCCCGGAATCCGGGTCCACAATAAGGCTCTTCAGCTTGCATCTTCGACACGGACATCATATCTCCGTCTCGTTCTTTTGAAGCATCTTGGCCTTCGCGGAGCTCAAAAACCTATTCACGATGCCTTCGGTCATCGTGCGGACCATGGTCGCCTGTGGGGTAGAGCAAAACGATATTTTAGAACCAAGAAAAAATTTGGCATGACTTTCCCTAAAAATAGGACCAAAAAGAATGCATAGTGCCAAAATCCTGCAAAATATTGGCAGCTATCGCATTTCAAATACCGGTACCTACAAACACAAACATATGCAACACCACAAACATACATAGATGTAGCAAGGCCATAAAAAGTGCATGTGCACGTTGTTGGAGTGAGCTAGGGAGAAAAAAAGTAGATCTACAACATAAAGATAGCTTTCCCCTTACTTACCTATCAAAAAAGGTAATTTAACCACTTAATTTTGATGAATCTATGGTGCAAATGAGGTGAGGAGGAGGAGGCAGCCGACACAAGCTTGGAGGAGGAGGTGGAGAGAATGAAGTGGGGAAAGTGAGTGTGTAGGTGTGGCTGTCCAAAATATCTAGCTGGTCCCAGGTTACTAATGGCGCACCACCCACAAATGCGCCATTAGTAACCCTGGTTACTAATGGCGCACCAGCTTGAGGTGCGCCATTAGTAGTTTTGCCAAAAAATAGTAGTGGCGCACTGCGTTGGTGGTGCGCCATTAGTATTTTTGGAAAAATTAAAAAAAATATTACTAATGGCGCACCGTGTGTCTGGTGCGGCATTAGTGTCTACCACACTAATGGCGCACCAATTCATGGTGCGCCATTACTATATAGTAGTGGCGCACCACATGTCTGGTGCGCCATTAGTGGCCATATCATCTATAGCCCTTTTCCTAGTAGTGAAACGCCGATGACGGTTGTAACAAAAATTATCATAGACCCTCAGTTGTAGCTCGTCACACCATGGACGCCGACCGCACCATTGCAGGGTGCAACATCTTTTAGAGCGGGTTCCAGCAAAAACCAAATCCGGTGGAAGCATATTGGGCAGTTTCCCTAACCTCAATGCTATGGTCTCCGTAACCTCATGAAAAAATGGATGTAACAAATCAACACGGTGGTAGTAGCAAAAAATCAAAATGTTTGTAGCAAAAGTGATACAATGGTTCCAGCAAGAAATGACATGGAAGCAAAAAAATATTAGTTCCACAAAAAATTGAAGACAGTTGTAGCAAAAAATACACTGGTTCCAACAAGGGAAGAAGCATGGAAGCAAAAAAATTGGTTCACTCCAAACAAAAACCCAAATACTTGGTAGAAAAATTTGAAGGTGGTTCCAGCAAAAAGTACACTTCGTTGCAGCAAAAAAAATTGGCCGAGATCTTGAACGCCGGCCGCCGCGGGATCTCCAGCACTTGTGTCCATCCTAGTTGCACCACTTGTCGCCGTCGCTGTCGTCGCACGTTGTTGCTCACCGGCGGTGGTTTGCCACCAAAACTGCATCTCCTCTCCGTGTTGGTCGCCGCCGTGCGGCAGCAAGGATATAATGTGGAGGAGGGGGGAAGGGAGGAGGGTCGCCGGAGTTGCAAAATGGGGGCCATGCCCAACAGTGAGCTCGTGTTTCATGTGGTGGTTCTGGAGGTGCTCGCAGGAGCGGGCTTGGAGCTGTCTCGTGGCAGCGAACTCATACGCGGTGGAGCAGGCAAGGTCATGGCCGCTGTGGGGAAGAAGAGATAGAGAGGAGGAGACGAGATTGAGGGGGATAGAAAGAATGGAGGGAGAGGATAAGATTGCGTGGATAAGAAGGGAGGACAGGGTGGTGCACGGGTCCCACAGGACACGTCATCACGAGAGGGCGAGGGAGCACTCGATCGTTCTTTCATCGTACGTGCCGCGTGCGACCGGCCCAATCTTCGGCCGGCGCACCGGCCACAAACGTTTTCCATTGCATAAAACCATCCTAATTACGGTCTTATATTATAAGTACATAGAAAAGGAATGGCTAGAAGCCAGTCTGACTGATTTCTTTTGTCAGTTAATCAATTACGCCTTCTTTCTCCAACAATTTTCTTCCTGAAAAAATGGACCACAGTAGTCTGTGTTCTTCCTCCCACCGCCTGCTGCCACCGGCCGGGCCGCCTGTTTCTGCCCCCCGCAGTCGGCGGTTGATATGTCCATTTTTCTTCATGTTTTTCTACTGTTATTTATAATATTTTTATACATAATAATGTTTTATGGAGTAATTCTAATGCCTTTTCTTTAATAATGTGCAAAACTTTTAGTCTCACTCAACACTCCTTTTAATTTCTTGTTTTAACTTTTCACCGTAATCAAATCTTCCATACACTTGTGTTTTTAATCCTTGCAACTAGCAAGCTAGTGAGGCTGACAACTTCACTAGTCCTTTTGGGGGTCAAGGAAGTTTTTTATATGTGTGTGTAGGTGTTGATCATTGATTGTGCTACTAAGCTTCTATTGGTTCTATAAACCTTGAGGTCACTTGAGAGAAATTGTTGCTCGCTACAAACCCTTGCATTTGGGGCCCAACACCTTCCTAGTTAAGAGAAAGCAATTCCCATCACCAAACGGTTTCCCTGGTTTCATGCCAGGGAAGAACGTGTGGCCTTTGGGGCAAATATCTCTTGAGGTTGTCTTCGGGGATTTTTTTTTCAAAAAGGGGGTTCGCCCGGCCTCTGCATCAGAACGATGCATACAACCATGATTATTAATAAGCAAAAGGTCTTACACAAGTCTTGCTGTCTCAATCAAGGAACAAAAGGCTCACAAAGAGCTAAAAAGTAAAAGAGAAGCCACAACCGGCTGGCAAAAACGAGAGGAACTAAATGCCTATCCTATTACATGACCACCATCCAAACCAGTTGAAAATATCCCGAGCTACCATCTTCCATCGGATAGATCCAGTAACTAAACGCTCCCGGGCCTCCGTCAGAGTGAGTAGCAACCACATACAGATCAACGCAGTGACTCGGAAAATAACCTGCAAAAAATAAATATTTGTTGTTCTGTTAAAGACCAAATCATTTCTGCAGTTTCAGACTGCTCATAATAAAGCACATACTCCTACACTAATGTGTCTGGCTGTTGCAAAATCTATCCCATCTAGCCACTTCCCAAATAACGTGGTGATAGAGTTCGGAGGAGTGATGTTGAAAGTTATGTGAACCGACCACCGCAGTATTTTTTCCAGAGGGCAATCCAGAAAAAGGTGTTTGATCGACTCATGTTGGTCGCAAAAGCTACATCTTGTAGATCCTATCCAATTGTGTTTTGCCAAATTATCCTTAGTTAAAATAACTTGTTTATGCACAAACCACATAAACACTTTGATTTTCAAAGGTACTTTGACTTTCCAAACATGCTTTGAATGAGGAATCATGCTAGAGTTGATTACATACAAGTACATGGATTTGACTGAAAACTGTCCATTCTTAGTTAGCTTCCAACATAACCGATCGGGCTGTTGAGACAGCTGAACATTCATCAATCTTCTCACAAGATTGAGCCAAACTTCCCAACGGTTTCCCACTAGCGTCCTCCTAAATTGAATATTGAGCGGAATGGACTGGAGTACTGAAGCCACATACGCATCTCTACGCTGAACAATACTATACAATGACGGATATTGGAGTGCAAGGGGCGTGTCCCCTAGCCATGTGTCCTCCCAGAATCTTGTATTGGTACCGTTTCCAACTATGAACCTTGTCCTGTTGAAAAAGAGTGATTTGACTCTCATCATGTAACACCCATGATGCGGCTATATCTCCCATGTGCCGGAGCACGACTTAGAGGCATAACCGCATTGGAGGCATGTCACAAGAGGGGTAATCTTTACACATCCCATGCACTGAAATAGAAAGGGATAAAGAGTTGGCTTACAATCGCCACTTCACATAATACATAAATATAGCATTACAACATCTAGAATACAAACACGGTCCGACTATGGAACCAAAATAAAAGAAGACCACCCCTAATGCTAGATACATGGTCGCCCCGACTGGGCTCCACTACTGATCAACTGGAAACGAAACAACCAACGAACACTATCTTCATCGAGCTCCTCCTTGAGCTCGGCTGCGTCACCTGCACGATTATCATCGGCACCTGCAACTGGTTTTGGAAGTAATCTGTGAGTCACGGGGACTTAGAAATCTCACACCCTCGCGATCAAGACTATTTAAGCTTATGGGTAGGAAAAGGTAGTGAGGTGGAGCTGCAGCAAGCACTAGTATATATGGTGGCTAACTTACGCAAATGAGAGCGAGAAGAGAAGCAAAGAACGGTCGTGAACTAGAAGTGATCAAGAAGTGATCCTGAAACTACTTATGTTCAAGCATAACACAAGAACCGTTTTCACTTTCGGGACTCCGCCGGAAAGAGACCATCATGGCTACACACACTGTTGATGCATTTTAGTTAAGTTAAGTGTCAAGTTCTCTACAAACGGACATTAACAAATTCCCATCTTCCCATAACCGGCACGGCTTTCGAAAGTTCAAAACCCTGCAGGGGTGTCCCAACTTAGCCCATCACAAGCTCTCACGGTCAACGAAGGATATTCCTTCTCCCAGGAAGACCCGGCCAGACTCGAAATCCTGGTTATAAGTCATTTCGACAATGGTAAAACAAGACCAGCAAAGCCGCCCGGATGTGCCGACAAATCCCGATAGGAGCTGCACATATCTCGTTCTCAGGGCACACCGGATAAGCTAAGCGTACGGGAGCCAACGTAACCCAAGTTGCCAAGGGACGGCCCCGCACGGTGCTCTGGGTTGGACCAACACTTAGAGAAGCACTGGCCCAGGGGTTTAAAATAAAGATGACCCTTGGGCTGGCCTAACCCAAGGGAAAAAGAGGCTAGGTGGCGAATGGTAAAACCAAGGTTGGGCCTTGCTGGAGGAGTTTTATTCAAAGCGAATTGTCAAGGGGTTCCCATTATAACCCAACCGCGTAAGGAACGCACAATCCGGGAACATAACACCGATATGACGGAAACTAGGGCGGCAAGAGTGGAACAAAACACCAGGCATAAGGCCGAGCCTTCGACCCTTTACCAAGTATATAGATGCATTAATTAAATAAGAGATATTGTGATATCCCAACAAAATATCCATGTTCCAAACATGGAACAAGCTCCAATCTTCACCTGCAACTAACAACATTATAAGAGGGGCTGAGCAAAGCGGTAACATAGCCAAACAACGACTTGCTAGGACAAGGTGGGTTAGATGCTTGATTCAACAATATGGGAGGCCTGATAAGCAAGTGGCAGGTATCGCAACATAGGCATAGCAAAAGAGCGATCAACTAGCAAGCAAAGATAGAAGTGATTTCGAGGGTATGGTCATCTTGCTGAAATCCCGCAAGGAAGAAGAACGAGTCCATGAAGAAGACAAACAGACGTAGTCGAACGGGTCCTCACAAACGCGACGTTATAGGAACCAACCTGAAGAAGCAACACCGGAAAGAAGCACACAACATAGTAAACAACCAACAGATGAACATGGTATGATATGCGGGATGCGGTATGCGATGCATATGCATAATTTGGAAAGGAATGATTGAACCTGGCCTCAACATGGAAATCCAAGGAAAGGTGAGGTGATTTCGGTTGAAATAGATATAAAGATCACCAGAATTGGATGCACGGTTTGGAAATGGCAAGCAAAACAAATATGACACCGGTCTGCGATAATCAGCAAGTAGCCATCTAAATGCATCAAGATAAATATTCTACAACACTCAAACATGGCAACAAGATACATGGCAGGGATCCACTCATGATGCTTGACAAAAGATGAACACTGAGCTACGGCCAATTCATCCATTAACAGGTTCAAACAAGCATGGCAAAAGTGCAAATGATAACAGGTTTCAGACTTAGTGAAATTAACACAAGTCTAGAATTTAACATCAGGAAGCACACTTTAGAGCATGAAAACTATATGCTACAGGAACTTAACATGGCAAAGCAAGGCATGTCATGAAGCTACTCAAAGCACTTAACAAAAGTCCCTTAGTGACCTTGAACCAAAAGGGATCCGAAATTACAATTGCAAGCATGTGAACATGGCAACAACATAATCAGATTACAGACTTAGTGAAAAACTGGAGCATGCAAATCAGTTAACGAGTAGGCATGTTCACGAGCTCGATGCACTCATTACAGAGAATGTCATGGCAAACTAAGCATACAACCATCAAGAATACATGGCATAGAAGATAGAAATGGTAAGAACAACAACATAGCATGCATGGATCAATAACAACATCCTCGGCAAAATCGCTAACAAGTCGACAATCTGCCAGGATTCACGAAATAGCAAAAGTAGAGCTCGATTGACTCAAGCTAGGTTGCTCCATAAATGCAAACAAAGACATGAATGCATAGAGCACCACAATGTTAACAAATCATCCTTACTGATCATCCTCAAAAGAGGCACGGATCACTAGGAAACAACATGAACATATGGTTGAATGACAAAAACAGAACAAGGACTTGGTGAAATTCTAAGTCCCTGAAATCAGCATTAACGAATGCACTACTTTGCAAGCTTGTGCTAGTCACCACATATATCACAAAAACAAATGGTAAGCACCTCTGTAAAGATGGCATGGCATATAACAAAACTCATGTAGAACTCAGGAGCATATCATGCACACATTAAGCATGGCAAAAAAGACAAATATCTATTTGATGAAACAAATCTTCCAAGTTTATCACATAGCCCTCTTCCAACAGCATTTCGGGCATCAAGATGAGCTCAAAATAAAATGATGCAATGAGAATAAATGATGTACTCGTTAAGACGAACATTTTGATATGCTACACGCTCAAAATGGAGCCATGGATGATGAGTTATGATGCGATGAAAATGCATAAAAAATATTGGGATCTAGGGACTTAGCAGTTTTCCAGAAAAAAAACATGATGAGCGCGAAATAATTAAAAGACGCACGGGCGGGGTTTAGAGGCGCTCACCACTGGGCTCGGCCCAGGAAGGAGGGAGAGGAAGGTGGGCCGACAGGCGCTGCTGGTCCACGACCCAAAGTGGGCCGCGGTCAACGGGCACGAGGAGCGAGCGGCTCCTCTGCTCGCTCCCGAGCATGGCCATGGCGGCGGCGGCGGTGGCGTAGTACGCAGGGCCGGCGAGGGAGGTGCGGGGCACCGAGGAGGCGAGGACGGCGCGGGATCGACAGATCCGGGTGGCGGCTCTCCGGATCCGACGCGGGATCGTGCACTAGGTGCGGTGCACCGGCGATGGCGAAGCTCGCCGGAGGGAGTCTGACGCGGGTGGTGGCGGTTGTCGACGGCGAAAACGAGGCGGTGGCGGAGATGGCTCCCGGCGGCCGGCGAAAGGTGTGCCTCTCAGCGGGGGTGGGCGGCGCTCTCCGCCGGGTCCTGCGGGCGCGGCGAGGCAGAGATCCGGGACCAGGCAGGCCTTAGATGGGCTTGGCGGGCCGCGGCGGCGGTGGGACGCGGCGGGAGCAACGTGGCGCAACGGGATTGGAGGAGGGAGGCGGCAGTGACGACGTGGCAGCGCGCCATTGGTCAGGTGACGTGGCCGGATGGGGTGGACATGTCCGGCCGCCGGGCGGACGTGTCCGGCGGCGCAAGGAGGACGGAGGTTAGGGTTAGACTGCGCGAAAATTTTGAGGGAGGCCACATATTTATAGGTAGAGGGAGCTAGGAGAGTCCAAATGAGGTGCGGTTTTCGGCCACACGATCGTGATCGAACGACCGAGATGATGGAGGAGGTTTAGGTGGGCTTTGGGCCAAAATGGAAGGGTGTTGGGCTGCAACACAAACGAGGCCTTCTCGGTCCCTCGGTTAACCATTGGAGTATCAAACGAAGTCCAAATGGCACGAAACTTGACAGACGGTCTACCGGTAGTAAACCAAGGCCGCATGGCAAGTCTCAGTCCAATCCGAAAATGTTTAACCCCCACACACGAAAATAGGTAGAAAAGGGCACCGGAGGAGATAGGAGCGCCGGAATGCAAAACGGACAACGGGGAAAATGCTCGGATGCATGAGACGAACATGTATGCAAATGAAATGCACATGATGACATGATATGCAATGCATGACACACAAGCAATGACAAGGCAACAACAACGAATAACTAGAGGACACCTGGCACATCGGTCTCGAGGCGTTACAGGTTTTTGGCCACGCGATCGTGATCGAACGACCGAGAGGATGGAGGGGGTTTGGATGGGTTTTGGGCCACTTTGGAGGGGTGTTGGGCTGCAACACACACGAGGCCTTTACGGTTCCTCGGTTAACTATTGGAGTATCAAACGAACTCCAAATGACACAAAACTTGACAGGCGGTCTACCGGTAGTGAACAAAGGCCGCTTGGAAAATCTCGGTCCAATCCGAGGATGTTCAACACCCGCACACGAAAAGAGGCGAAAGAGAGTGTCGGAGGACATAGGAGTGCTGGATTGCAAAACGGACAACGGGGAAAATGCTCGCATGCATGAGACGAACACGTATGCAAATGCGATGCACATGATGACATGATATGAAATGCATGACACGCAAACAATTGACAAGGCAACAACAGCGAATAACTGGAAGACACCTGGCGCAACGGTCTCGGGGCGTTACACATCAATCGCTTCCAAAAAGGCGAATCAGTCTGCCTCACTGTCACCTCGGACAAGGTCTTTGAGTGAAGGTACTTATTACGCAGCAGTTGAGCCCATGTGGCCTCCGTCTCAATCGAAAGTTCGAACAGCCACTTGCTAAGAAGACATCTGTTCTTCACCTCCAAATTTTCAATGCCTAGACCTCCTTGGTATTTTGACCGACAAATGATATCCCACTTAGCAAGTTTGTACTTTCTTTTTATTTCATCGATCTGCCAAAAGAATCATGATCGATAGAAGTCTAGCCTATTCCGGACCCCTACAGGTACCTCGAAAAATGAAAGAAGAAACATGGGCATACTCGTGAGGACCGAATTAATGAGAATTAATCGGCCTCCATATGACATTAGCTTGCCCTTCCAGCAGCTCAACTTTCACATAGATCCTCAATGCACTTCCATTCTTTGTTAGTCAGCTTATGATGGTGGATTGGTATACCTAAATACGTGAAAGGTAGAGCCCCCAATTCACACCCGAACAATTGTTTATATGCCTCTTAGTCATCATTAGCTCTTCCAAAACAGAACAATTCGCTCTTATGGAAGTTAATCTTTAACTCGGTCAATTGTTCGAATAAGCATAACACAAGCTTCATGTTTCGCGCTTTTGCCAAGTCATGCTCCATGAAGATGATAGTATCATCTGCGTACTGTAGGATGGATACACCTCCATCAACTAAGTGCGGTACTAGGCCACCTACCCGCCCCGCATCCTTAGCCCTTCCTATGATAATTGTCAACATATCAATCACTATGTTAAATAGGATAGGTGACATCGGGTCGCCTAGCCTCAATCCTTTGTGTGTTTGGAAGTAATGACCTATATCATCATTCACTTTAATTCCAACACTCCCTTTTTGCGTGAAAGAGTCTACCTGGTGCCTCCAGGCCTGATCAAAACCTTTCATTCGCAAGGCCTGTTGAAGGAAATGCCATTTGACCTTATCGTACGCTTTCTCAAAGTCCACTTTGAAAATACCTCCGTCAATTTTTTTCGTGTGGAGTTCATGGGGTGTTTCATGCAGGACGACCAACCCTTCTAGGATATTTCTGTCTGGCATGAAAGCAGTCTGGGATGATTGCACTATAGAGTGCGCAATTTGCGTAAGCCTATTGGTCCCAACCTTGGTGAAAATTTTGAAACTTACATTAAGAAGACAGATAGGCCTGAACTGCTCAATACGAACGGCCTCTGTTTTCTTAGGAAGTAAAGTTATCATTCCAAAATTCAATTGAAACAAATGAAGATGTCCGGAGAATAAATAATGGAACATCGGAAGTAAATCCCCTTTGACAATGTGCCAACACTTTTTATAAAACTCCACCGGAAAACCATCCGACCCTGGAGCCTTATTGTTCTTCATTTGTGAAATAGCCTCAAACACCTCTTTCTCCGTAAATGGGGCCTTAAAATATCATTCTCATCTGCTGCGAGTTAGGGGACATCCTCAACCCTGGACTCATCTAAGGACACAAAGTTATCCTCCGGAGGCCCAAACAACTGCTTATAGTAATTTATTATATACACCTTGAGGTTTTCTTGTCCTAAAATCGCCCCCTCGTCCTGCTCTAATTGAAACATCCTCTTTTTTCGATGTTTGCCATTAGCAATCATATGAAAGAATTGAGTGTTATCATACCCTTGGACGATTTTGCAAACCTTAGCCCGTAGTGCCCACTTCAATTCCTCCTCTCGAAGGAGTTCTTTCAGTCTCAACTCTGCCTCCACTTTAGTTTCCAGCTCTCTGGTATCTAAAATGGTGGACTCAACTTTTAAATCTAGGGATTGAATAAGTAAATGGAGCCTTTCCTTTTCAGCCTTATAAATCCCATGCATGTGCTTAGCGCATCCACGAAGGAACCTTCGTAGATGCCTAATCTTATTCTGCCATCTTTCCACAGGAGAACTCCCACCTGCACCTTTAGCCCATTCTCTGGCTATCAGATCCAGGAACCCTACTCTTTCGAACCACGCTAATTCGAAAGAAAAAGTGTTTTTGTTCCCCACGTGAGTGGCCTCGCCAGAATCAACTAGCAACGGGGTGTGATCTGAGATTGCGCGCGATAACACTTGGACCTTGACCAGGGGAAACTCCTGTTCCCATTCGACACTAGCAAGGACATGGTCCAGCTTCTCAAATGTCAGGTTTGGTAGCGTATTAGCCCAGGTAAATTTCCTACCCGAAAGCTCGATCTCTCTAAGATCCAGGCTTTCGATTATGGTATTGGACATAAACGACCATCTGTCATCAAAATTATCATTATTCTTTTCCTCCCTCCTTCGAATAATGTTAAAATCGCCCCTAACGAGGATTGGGATCTGCTCACTATTGGGGAATGTAGTAATTTCAAAAAAATTCCTATGCACACGCAGGATCATGGTGATGCATAGCAATGAGAGGGGAGAGTGTTGTCTACGTACCCTCGTAGACCGTTCGTGGAAGCGTTATATCAACGCGGTTGATGTAGTCGTACGTCTTCACGATCCGACCGATCCAAGTACCGAAAGCACGGCACCTCCGAGTTTTGCACATGTTCGGCTCAGTGACGTCCTCGCCTTCTCGATCCAGCAAGAGGGGCGAAGTAGTAGATGAGTTCTGGCAGCACGACGGTGTGGTGACGGTGTAGGTGAAGAACAATCTCCGCAGGGCTTCACCTAAGCACTATGAAAACTCTGATGGAGGATAAACTAGAGGGGATGGGGTTGCTGGCACACGGCTTGGTGTTTCTTGATCTCTCTTGGGTGCTAACCCTGCCCCTCTATTTATAAGCTGAGCCTTGGGGTCGAAACTTGGAGTAAAAGCCTCCACAAAGTCGGTTTCACCCGAAAGGCAAGAGTCCTTCTCGGACTCCAGGGCCAGATGCCAGGGTTCCCGGCGTCTGGACCCAGATGCCAGGGACCCTGGCGTCTGGCCCCTGGACTCCGCAAAACTTCCTTTTGCGCTTTCCAAAAACCTCGTGGGATTTCCCCTTTGGCCCAGATAAAGTGTTCTTGTGCCCAAACATTTCAGGAAACATCCGGAACCCCTTCCGGTGAATTCCGGAACCCTTCCGGAGATCAAACACTACTATCCACATATCAATCTTTACTTCCGGAACATTCCGGAGTTCCTCGTCATATCCGTGATCTCATCCAAAACTCTAAAAAACATTCGGTCACCAACATACATAACCCATAGTATTATATCATCAATGAACGTTAAGCGTGCGGACCCTACGGGTTTGAGAACTATGTAGACATGACCGAGACACCTCTCTGGTCAATAACCAATAGCGGGACCTGGATGCCCATATTGGCTCCTACATATTCTACGAAGATCTTTATCGGTCAGACCGCATAACAACATACGTTGTTCCCTTTGTCATCGGTATGTTACTTGCCCGAGATTCGATCGTCGGTATCTCAATACCTAGTTCAATCTTGTTACCGGCAAGTCTCTTTACTCGTTTCGTAATACATCATCCCGCAACTAACTCATTAGTTGCAATGCTTGCAAGGCTTATAGTGATGTGCATTATCGAGTGGGCCCAGAGATACCTCTCCGACAATCGGAGTGACAAATCCTAATCTCGAAATACGCCAACCCAACAAGTACCTTCGGAGACACCTGTAGAGCACCTTTATAATCACCCAGTTACGTTGTGACGTTTGGTGGCACACAAAGTGTTCCTCCGGTAAATGGGAGTTGCATAATCTCATAGTCATAGGAACATGTATAAGTCATGAAGAAAGCAACAACAACAAACTAAACGATCAAGTGCTAAGCTAACGGAATGGGTCAAGTCAATCACATCATTCTCCTAATGATGTGATCCCATTAATCAAATGACAACTCATGTCTATGGTTAGGAAACTTAACCATCTTTGATCAATGAGCTAGTCAAATAGAGGCATACTAGTGACACTCTGTTTGTCTTTGTATTCACACATGTATTATGTTTCCGGTTAATACAATTCTAGCTTAAATAATAAACATTTATCATGAAATAAGGAAATAAATAATAACTTTATTATTGCCTCTAGGGCATATTTCCTTCAGTCTCCCACTTGCACTAGAGTCAATAATCTAGATCACATCGCCATGTGACTTAACATCAATAGTTCACATCACCATGTGATTAACACCCATAGTTCACATCGTCATGTGACCAACACCCAAAGGGTTTACTAGAGTCAATAATCTAGTTCACATCTCTATGTGATTAACACCCAAAGAGTATTAAGGTGTGATCATGTTTTGCTTGTGAGAGAAGTTTAGTTAACGGGTCTGCAACATTTAGATCCGTATGTATACTGCAAATTTCTATGTCAACAATGCTCTGTACTGAGCTACTCTAGCTAATTGCTCCCACTTTCAAAATGTATCCAGATTAAGACTTTAGAGTCATCTGGATCAGTGTCAAAATTTGCATCGACGTAACCCTTTACGACAAACCTTTTGTCACCTCCATAATCGAGAAACATATCCTTATTACACTAAGGATAATTTTGACCGTTGTCCAGTGATCTACTCCCAGATCACTATTGTACCCCCTTGCTAAACTCAATGTAGGGTATACAATAGATCTGGTACACATCATGGCATACTTTATAGAAACTATGGCTGAGGCATAGGGAATGACTTTCATTCTCTTTCTATCTTCTGCCGTGGTCGGGCTTTGAGTCTTACTCAATTTCACACCTTATAACACAGGTAAGAACTCTTTCTGTGATTGTTCCATTTTGAACTACTTCAAAATCTTGTCAAGGTATGTACTCATTGAAAAAACTTATCAAGCGTCTTGATCTATCTCTATAGATCTTGATGCTCAATATGTAAGTAGCTTCACTGAGGTCTTTATTGAAAAAACTCCTTTCAAATACTCCTTTATGCTTTCCAGAAAATTCTACATTATTTCCGATCAACAATATGTCATTCACATATATTTATCAGAAATGTTGTAGTGCTCCCACTCACTTTCTTGTAAATACGGGCTTCACCACAAGTCTGTATAAAATTATATGCTTTGATCAGCTCATCAAAGTATATATTCCAACTCTGAGATGCTTGCACCACTCCATAGATGGATCGCTGGAGCTTGCATATTTTGTTAGCACCTTTAGGATTGACAAAACCTTCTGGTTGCATCATATACAACTCTTCTTAAATAAATCCATTAAGGAATGCAGTTTTGTTGATCCATTTGCCTGATTTCATAAAATGCGGCAATTGCTAACATGATTCGGACAGACTTAAGCATAGATACGAGTGAGAAACTCTCATCGTAGTCAACACCTTGAACTTGTCGAAAACCTTTCTGCGACAGTTCTAGCTTTGTAGATAGTAACACTACTATCAGCGTTCGCCTTCCTCTTGAAGATCCATTTAATCTCAATGGTTCGTCGATCATTGGGCAAGTCAATCAAAGTCCATACTTTGTTCTCGTACATGGATCTCATCTCAGATTTCATGGTCTCAAGCCATTTCGTGGAATCTGGGCTCATCATCGCTTCCTCATAGTTCGTAGGTTCGTCATGGTCAAGTAACATGACCTCCAGAACAAGATTACCGTACCACTCTGGTCCGGATCTCACTCTGGTTTACCTACGAGGTTCGGTAGTAACTTGATCTGAAGTTACATGATCATCATCATTAGCTTCCTCACTAATTGGTGTAGTAGTCACAGGAACAGATTTCTGTGATAAAGTAATTTCCAATAAGAGAGTAGGTACAGTTACCTCATCAAGTTCTACTTTCCTCCCACTCACTTCTTTCGAGAGAAACTCCTTCTCTAGAAAGGATCCATTCTCAGCAATGAATATCTTGCCTTCGGATCTGTGATAGAAGGTGTACCCAACATTTTCTTTTGGGTATCCTATGAAGACGCACTTCTCCGATTTGGGTTTGAGCTTATTAGGTTGAAACTTTTTCACATAAGCATTGCAACCTCAAACTTTAAGAAATGACAGCTTAGGTTTCTTGCCAAACCATAGTTCATACGATGCCGTCTCAACGGATTTAGATGGTGCCCTATTTAACGTGAATGTAGTTGTCTCTAATGCATAACCCCAAAATGATAGTGGTAAATCGGTAAGAGACATCATAGATCGCACCATATCTAATAAAGTACGGTTACGATGTTCGTACACACCATTACACTGTGGTGTTCCAGGTGGCGTGAGTAGTGAAACTATTTCACATTGTTTTAACACAAGGCCAAACTCGTAACTCAAATATTTTACTTCTGCGATCATATCGTAGAAACTTTTTTTGTCAAGATGATTCTCCACTTCACTCTGAAATTCTTTGAACTTTTCAAATGTTTCAGATTTGTGTTTCATCAAGTAGATATACTCATATCTGCTCAAATCATCTGTGAAGATCAGAAAATAATGATACCTGCCGCGAGCCTCAATATTCATCGGACCACATACATCAGTATGTATGATTTCCAACAAATTTGTTGCTCGCTCCATTGTTCCGGAGAACGGAGTCTTAGTCATTGCTACCTCTTTTAGCACTGCGTTGGTTTTCCCCGAAGAGGAAGGGATGATGCAGCAAAGTAGCGTAAGTATTTCCCTCAATTTTTGAGAACCAAGGTATCAATCTAGTAGGAGGCTACGCGCGAGTCCCTTGCACCTGCACAAAACAAATAAATCCTCGCAACCAACGCAAATAGGGGTTGTCAATCCCCATAGGGCCACTTACGAGAGTGAGATCTGATAGATATGATAAGATAATATTTTTGGTATTTTTATGATAAAGATGCAAAGTAAAATAAAGGCAAAATAAATAGCAAAGGAAATAACTAAGTAGTAGGAGATTGATATGATAAAGATAGATCCAGGGGCCATAGGTTTCACTAGTGGCTTCTCTCGAGAGCATAAGTATTCTACGGTGGGTGAACAAATTACTGTTGAGCAATTGACAGAATTGAGCATAATTATGAGAATATCTAGGTATGATCATGTATATAGGCATCACGTCCGAGACAAGTAGACCGACTCCTGCCTGCATCTACTACTATTACTCCACTCATCGACCACTATCCAGTATGCATCTAGAGTATTAAGTTAAAAACTGTTGGAAATATGCCCTAGAGGCAATAATAAAATGGTTATTATTGTGTTTCTTTGATCATGATAATATCTAGGCATAATCATGTATATAGGCATCATGTCCGTGACAAGTAGACCAAAACGATTCTGCATCTACTACTATTACTCCACTCATCGACCGCTATCCAGCATGCATCTAGAGTGTTAAGTTAAAAACAGAGTAACGCCTTAAACAAGATGACATGATGTAGAAGGATAGACTCATGCAATATGAAGAAAACCCCATCTTGTTATCTTCGATGGCAACAATACAATATGTGCCTTGCTGCCCTTACTGTCACCGGGAAAGGACACCGCAAGATTGAACCCAAAGCTAAGCACTTCTCCCATTGCAAGAAAGATCAATCTAGTAGGCCAAACCAAACTGATAATTCGAAGAGACTTGCAAAGATAACCAATCATACATAAAAGAATTCAGAGAAGATTCAAATATTATTCATAGATAGACTTGATCATAAACCCACAATTCATCAATCTCAAAAAACACACCACAAAAAGAAGATTACATCGAATAGATCTCCACAAGAGAGGGTGAGAACATTGTAATGAGATCCAAAAAGAGAGAAGAAGCCATCTAGATACTAACTATGGACCCGTAGGTCTGAGGTAAACTACTCACACTTCATCGGAGATGCTATGGTGTTGATGTAGAAGCCCTCCGTGATCGATGCCCCCTCCGGCGGAGCTCCGGAACAGGCCCCAAGATGGGATCTCGTGGATACAGAAATTCGCGGCGGTGGAATTAGGTTTTTGGCTCCGTATCTGATCATTGGGGGTACATGGGTATATATAGGAGGAAGAAGTACATCAGTGGAGCAACAGGG
>NC_057797.1:78067447-78222998 GCF_018294505.1 Triticum aestivum
CCTCGTGGCCTCCTGTTACGTGTCTTGACGTAGGGTCCAAGTCTCCTAAATTGTATTCGATGAGAAATCACGTCCCCGAAGGTTTCATTCCGTTTGGACTCCGTTCGATATTCCTTTTCTTCGAAACCCTAAAACAGGCAAAAAACAACAATTCTGGGCTGGGCCTCCGGTTAATAGGTTAGTCCCAAAAATAATATAAAAGTGGATAATAAAGCCCAATAATGTCCAAAACAGTAGATAATATAGCATGGAGAAATCAAAAATTATAGATACGTTGGAGACATATCAGTCATCTTGCCCATGAGGCATGGTTCGAAAGCATCAACTGATTCATAATCAAGTGATTCCAAAAGCCCATCAGCATGGATTTTCTTCATGCGCTTTACACCAATATAACCTAAACGACAGTGCCACAAATAAGTTGCACTGTCATTATTAATTTTTCATATTTTGGCTTCAATATTACGAAAATGTGTATCACCACGATCGAGATCCAACAAACCATTTTCATTGGGTGTATGACCATAGAAGGTTTTATTCATGTAAACAGAACAACAATTATTCTCTAACTTACATGAATAACCGTATTGCAATAAACATGATCCAATCATATTCATGCTCAACGCAAACACTAAATAACATTTATTTTAGGTTTAACACTAATACCGAAAGTATAGGGAGTGTGCGATGATGATCATATCAATCTTGGAACCATTTCCAATACACATCGTCACTTCACCCTTAACTAGTCTTTGTTCATTCTGCAACTCCCGTCTCGAGTTACTACTCTTAGCATCTGAACCAGTATCAAATACCGAGGGGTTGCTACGAACACTAGTAAAATACACATCAATAATCTGTATATCAAATATACCTTTGTTCACTTTGCCATCCTTCTTATCCACCAAATACTTGGGGTAGGTCCGCTTCGAGTGACCAGTCCCTTTGCAGTAGAAGCACTTAGTTTTAGGCTTAGGTCCAGACTTGGGCTTCTTCTTGAGCAGCAACTTGCTTGTCATTCTTCTTGAAGTTCCCCTTTCTTCCCTTTGTCCCTTTACTTGAAACCAGTGATCTTGTTAAACATCAACACTTGGTGCTCTTTCTTAATTTCTACCTTCATCGATTTTAGCATCGCGAAGAGCTCAGGAATTACTTTCGTCATCCCTTGCATATTATAGTTCATCACGAAGTTCTAGTAACTTGGTGATAGTGACTAGAGAATTCTGTCAATTACTATCTTATCTGGAAGATTAACTTCCATTTGATTCAAGCAATTGTAGTATCCAGACAATCTGAACACATGTTCACTGGTTGAGCTATTCTCCTCTATCTTGTAGGCAAAGTACTGTCAGAGGTCTCATACCTCTCGACACGGGCATGAGTATGAAATACCAATATCAACTCTTGGAACATCTTATATGCTCTGTGGCGTTCAAAACATTTTTGAAGTCTTGGTTCTAAGACGTAAAGCATGATGCACTTAACTATCAAGTAGTCATCATATACGAGCTTTTGTCAAAACGTTCATAACGTCTGCATCTGCTCCTGCAATAGGTCTGTCACCTAGCGATGCATCAAGGACATAATTTTTCTATGCAGAAATGAGGATAAACCTCAGATCACGGATCCAATCCGCATTATTGTTACTAACATCTTTCAACTTAGTTTTCTCTAGGAACATATAAATAATAAACGGGGAGCAACATCGCGAGCTATTGATCTACAACATAGATATGCTAATACTACCAGGACTAAGTTCATGATAAATTAAAGTTCAATTAATCAAGTTATTAAAGAACTCCCACTTAGATAGACATCCCTCTAATCCTCTAAGTGATCACGTGATCCATATCAACTAAACCATGTCTGATCATCACGTGAGATGTAGTAGTTTCAATGGTGAACATCACTATGTTGATAATATCTACTATATGATTCACGCTCGACCTTTCGGTCTCCGTGTTCTGAGGCCATATCTGTTATATGCTAGGCTCGTCAAGTTTAACCTGAGTATTTCGCGTGTGCAACTGTTTTGCACCTGTTGTATTTGAACATAGAGCCTATCACACCCGATCATCACGTGCATACTCAGGGAGAACACTTATACCTTGATAATTTAGTGAGAGATCATCTTATAATGCTACCGTCAATCAAAGCAAGATAAGATGCATAAAAAGATAAACATCACATGCAATCAATATAAGTGATATGATATGGCCATCATCATCTTGTGCTTGTGATCTCCATCTTCGAAGCACCGTCATGATCACCATCGTCACCGGCGCGACACCTTGATCTCCATCGTAGCATCGTTTTCGTATCACCAACTTATGCTTCTACGACTATCGCTACCGCTTAGTGATAAAGTAAAGCATTAGAGGGCGTTTGCATTGCATACAATAAAGCGACAACCATATGGCTCCTGCCAGTTGCCGATAACTCGGTTACAAAACATGATCATCTCATACAATAAAATTTAGCATCATGCCTTGACCATATCACATCACAACATGCCCTGCAAAAACAAGTTAGATGTCCTCTACTTTGTTGTTGCAAGTTTTACGTGGCTGCTACGGGCTGGGCAAGAACCGTTCTTACCTACGCATCAAAACCACAACGATAGTTCGCCAAGTTAGTGTTGTTTTAACCTTCTCAAGGACTGGGCATAGCCACACTCGGTTCAACTAAAGTTGGAGAAACTGACACCCGCCAGCCACCTGTGTGCAAAGCACGTCGGTAGAACCAGTCTCACGTAAGCGTATGCGTAATGTCGATCTGGGCCGCTTCATCCAACAATACTGCCGACCCAAAGTATGACATGCTGGTAAGCAGTATGACTTATATCACCCACAACTCACTTGTGTTCTACTCGTGCATATAACATCTACGCATAAAACCAGGCTCGGATGCCACCGTTGGGGAACGTAGTGTCGGTGTACTAGAGTAGGGGTACCCTAGTACCCCGAACTTGTGCACGGGCGGTCGCAGCATCCCGCGGCAAGGCTTGCCGGGTGACCGCCAAGACCCTCCGTGGTTCCCTTGAAGACCATTCAAGAACAAATTACTCAAACCAAGGCCCCGGTAAGAGGAGCTTGCCGGGAAGGCCAACCAAGGCCCCGACAAGAGGAGCTTGCCGGGAAGGCCACCCAAGGCCCCGGCAAGAGGAGCTTGCCGGGAAGGCCAACCCAGGCCCCGACAAGAGGATCGTGCCGGGAAGAGACAAGACCCCGGCAAGAGGAGCTTGCCGGGAAGGCCAACCACGGCACTTCAAGAAGCTTGCCGCGACGCGCCCTGCATCCCGGCAAGGCCCGGTGAGCAACAAGCTCCCAAACACGACAAGACGACGACCGCGGCAAGGAGCTTGACGCGGGAAACCCCCACTTCGTGCCCGCGCTCCAGCACACCTGCTAACGTGTCGCTCTAGGACTCTCCCAAGCACACGTGGCAGGAGGCCGTGCAGCTAGGGGTACGCTGTGGCAAGCGGAGATGAAGAGAAGGCCATCGTGGCAAACGATGGCGCTCCTAACGGTCACTTTTTGCACTGTTTAGGCAACTCAGACAGGCATTCAATGACCTTGTCCCCTGCCGTCAGAGTTAGGTAGGGTGCACTGTGTCCACAGTAGCGGTAGCTGCACCTACCGCATCCTTTTCCATTTTAACCTTCTAGTCTACGTTGCCACCTGTCGGTGACCCCTTGAAAGTATAAAAGGAGGCCCAAGCGCAGCGTAGAGGGGGTTCGGCTCATTCGAAACATCAGGAACACTCTCACGCTCAGTCTGGTAGCATCCATCGCTCCTGAGCAAGAATTCAATACACACAAACAAGCAGCAGTAGGGTTTTACGCATCCGTGCGGCCCGAAGCTGGGTAAAACTGCTCACGTGTACTGCCTCGATCCGCTCTTTGTGCATCCTCCGCCCCCCTCCGAACCGAAAGGGGCCCTGTCCCCATAGGTGTTGGTGGATCAGCCTCCCCGACATTTCTGGCGCGCCAGGTAGGGGGCGTCGATATTGTGTGAACCTGATCCGGTGTTCACACGAGCTAGATCTTCATCTTCTTCATCGACATGCCACCGAAGAAGAAGACTTCGGCGGCAGCCGTTCCGTCCTCGTCAAGGCTCAGCTGTTCTTCATCGTCATGGCTCCTAAGAAGCAGGCGACCAAAAGAACGACGCCAGTGCGGCAACAGAAAAGCTAAGTCATGCGAAACTTTAGATATTTCCTTTCTATATAAGGTTATCCGCCTCGGAGATCTTGTTCTTTGTATGGAAAACCTGTGCGTGGAGGAACCAACTCGTAGCTAGTTGCGCCCTTACTTTGCTTCGAGTCCGCTCAGCAACTTAAGTGAGCTGCTAGCGCCCTTACTTTGCTTCGAGTCCGCTCAGCAACTTAAGTGAGCTGCTAGCGCCCTTACTTTGTTTCGAGTCCGCTCAACAACTTAAGTGAGCTGCGACTAGTTGCGACAAGGTTGCTTGTCGGTAGCGACCCCGCCAGCAGGCTGCTGAAGTTCCGCACTCGGCGCTCGCGGCAAAGGTGCCTGCACCGACAAGTTCCCTAAAAGCGTAGGGTGGACGTACAAAGAGAGGTTGAATAGGAAGATACCATGCACTATTTATTTGAGATTTCTGCATAGACCTGTATGCCGAGGAACCTTCTCGGGGCTAGTTGCACTCCATGTTGCCTCGAGTCCGCTCGGCAACTTGTGCGGTTGCGCTAGAGCCAAGAAGGTAAATCTTTCCGGGAGGCGACGTTCCCGAATAGCCGCTAAGGGCCCGTTCCCTCAAGCGCTGCTGGCTGGATCGTACGCACCGGAAAGCATTCCAGCAGGCATAGGGAATATGTAGCAGAAGTCAAAATTTGCAAGTGAGTTAAGTGCACTTCAGATGCTAATCACTTGTCATGTTTAAACGCAGTTATCGCCCGGGGGCTGGCAACGCCCTTAAGACCAATTTTCTTGGTGTCAAGAACGACGAAGTTCTTCGCCATAAGCCTTTCCGGCAGCGATCTTGCCGGGAGCCGGTGTCAAGAACGACGAAGTTCTTCGCCATAAGCCTTTCCAGCAACGATCTTGCCGGGAGCCGGTGTCAAGAACAATGAAGTTCTTCGCCATAAGCATTCCTGGCAACAAGCTTGCCGGAAGCCGGCATCGAGAACGTCAAAGTTCTCTGCTGAAGATAAAAGCCTTCCTGGCAACAAGCTTGCCGGAAGCCGGCATCGATAACGTCAAAGTTCTCTGCTGAAGATAAAAGCCTTCCTGGCAACAAGCTTGCCGGAAGCCGGCATCGAGAACGTCAAAGTTCTCTGCTGAAGATAAAAGCCTTCCTGGCAACAAGCTTGCCGGAAGCCGGCATCGAGAACGTCAAAGTTCTCTGCTGAAGATAAAAGCCTTCCTGGCAACAAGCTTGCCGGAAGCCGGCATCGAGGATGTCAAAGTTCTCTGCTAGAGATAAAAGCCTTCCTGGCGACGAGCTTGCCCGAAGCCGGCATCGAGAACGTTAGGTTTCTCTGCCAGAAAATTTCCATGGAAGTAGGCTCGGGGGTTTGTAGCTCCTTTGAGTGCAACAACAACCATGGCCCATGCCAAGTTTGGTCCCGTCTCCAGCGTCGAATTCATGAAGTTCTCCGCTGCAGCCGGGCCCGGGGGCTACTGTCGGTGTAGTGAAAACCAGGGCTACACTAACCGCCGGGCATGGGCCACGACTGTATGCAATTACGCTAAAGAGGATCCATCTTCGCCGACAAGCGCTACATCGGCAAGCAAGACTCAAGCTACCTTCCCGGCAAGGAGCATCCTGCCCTGCTAGGGAGGACAGATACAAGGCCCCGGCAAGAGGATCTTGCCGGGAAGTACAAGGCCCCGGCAAGAGGAGCTTGCCGGGAAGGCCAACCACGGCACTTCAAGAAACTTGCCGCGATGCACCGCACGTCCCGGCAAGGTCCTGTGAGCGACAAGCTTCTGGACTCGACAAGACGACGACCCCGACAAGGTACTCGCCGGGGGCCCGCTGCCACTCTGCACCCACGCTCCAGCGCACCCACCCGCGTGTCGCCATGAGGCTTCCTCAGGGGCGCGTGGCGGGAGCCTGTGCAGCCAGGGGTACGCGGTGGCAAGCGGAGATGAAGAGAAGGCCATTGTGGCAAACGGTGGCGCTCCTAGCGGTCACTTTTTGCACTGTTTAGGCAACTCAGACGGGCATTCAATGACCTTGTCCCCTACCGTCAGAGTTAGGTAGGGTGCACTGTGTCCATAGTAGCGGTAGCTGCACCTACCGCATCCTTTTCCATTTTTACCCTTCTAGTCTACATTGCCACCTGTCGGTGACCCCTTGAAAGTATAAAAGAAGGCCCAAGCGCAACGTAGAGGGGGTTCGGCTCATTCGAAACACCAGAAACACTCTCACGCTCAGTCTGGCAGCGTCCATCGCTCCTGAGCAAGAATTCAATACACACAAACAAGCAGTAGTAGGGTTTTACGCATCCGTGCGGCCCGAAGCTGGGTAAAACCGCTCGTGTGTACCGCCTCCATCCGCTCTTTGTGCGGCCTCCGCCCCCCTCCGAACCGAAAGGGGCCCTGTCCCCATAGGTGTTGGTGGATCAGCCTCCCCAACATGTCGGTGTACTAGAGTAGGGGTACCCTAGTACCCCGAACTTGTGCACGGGCGGTCGCAGCATCCCGCGGCAAGGCTTGCCGAGTGACCGCCAAGACCCTCCGTGGTTCCCTTGAAGACCATTCAAGAACAAAGTACTCAAACCAAGGCCCCGGCAAGAGGAGCTTGCCGGGAAGGCCAACCAAGGCCCCGGCAAGAGGAGCTTGCCGGGAAGGCCAACCCAGGCCCCGGCAAGAGGATCTTGCCGGGAAGAGACAAGACCCCGGCGAGAGGAGCTTGCCGGGAAGGCCACTCAAGGCATACCAAGAAAGCTTGCCGCGACGCACCCTGCGTCCCGGCAAGGCCCGATGAGCAACAAGCTCCCAAACGCGGCAAGACGACGACCGCGACAAGGAGCTTGCCGCGGGAAACCCCCACTTCGTGCCCGCGCTCCAGCACACCTGCTAATGTGTCGCTCTAGGACTCTCCCAAACACACGTGGCAGGAGGCCGCGCAGCTAGGGGTACGCGGTGGCAAGCGGAGATGAAGAGAAGGCCATCGTGGCAAACGGTGGCGCTCCTAACGGTCACTTTTTGCACTGTTTAGGCAGCTCAGACAGGCATTCAATGACCTTGTCCCCTGCCGTCAGAGTTAGGGAGGGTGCACTGTGTCCACAGTAGCGGTAGCTGCACCTACCGCATCCCTTTCCATTTTTACCCTTCTAGTCTACGTTGCCACCTGTCGGTGACCCCTTGAAAGTATAAAAGGAGGCCCTAGCGCAACGTAGAGGGGGTGGGAGGTTCGGCTCATTCGAAACATCAGGAACACTCTCACGCTCAGTCTGGCAGCGTCCATCGCTCCTGAGCAAGAATTCAATACACACAAACAAGCAGCAGTAGGGTTTTACGCATCCGTGCGGCCCGAAGCTGGGTAAAACTGCTCGCGTGTACTGCCTTGATCTGCTCTTTGTGCATCCTCCGCCCCCCTCCGAACCGAAAGGGGCCCTGTCCCCATAGGTGTTGGTGGATCAGCCTCCCCGACATCTCTGGCGCGCCAGGTAGGGGGCGTCGAGATTGTGCGAACCCGATCCGGCGTGCACGCGAGCTAAATCTTCATCGTCTTCATCGACATGCCACCGAAGAAGAAGTATTCGGAGGCAGCTGTTCCGTATGCATCGCTTTCACCGCCTCCGGAGCAAGCGGGTGGTGGAGTGGACGCCAGCGGAAGAATGGGCGTCGACGAGGGAGCCCTCAGTGCGGCCAAGTCCAAGGACAAGGCGGCACAGACCTCGGCGTCCATGCGCGCACCACGCCCCTCTCAGGAGGCGCGGGACCAGCAGCATCATGGCGTTTGCAGCGCCATACGTCCGCTGGGCCAAGATCAAGCTGGTGGTTCTCGTGGCGCTCAAGACCAACATGCACGTCAACATGCTGGCTCGAGCGAAGTGCGGTCGCCTGGACGGGGCACTGCTCCTTCTAACGTGGTTAGGAGTCCGAGCACGCCCCACTCCTCGCACCGTTCACCTCCGCCGCCCACCACTCCAGCAAAAGCCTTCGCGCGAGCTCAACTGCTCTTAGACTATCCTCCGACGGCGGACAAGACCGACGAATGGAGGGCCACTATCCAGAGCCTCATCGGCTTCGCCAACGGCGACACTGCGCGGCAACCAAGCACCTCGCTGCCGCGGCAGGACAGCCGGATGCGAGCCGGTGGCAACAAGATCGGGGGAGGTGCGACTTCCATGCACTCTCCACTACAAAGGCCAAAATCGCTGACTCGCCGGGTCCACCCCGACAGCGGCTCCACCGCGTCGTCGGACCCATGAGCTCGTCGCGACCAGCGCCAAGTTCTCCATGAACGACAACAAGAAGATGCTCGAACCCGCATCGAGCGCCAAAGAGAAGCGCGACGTCAATCCGACAAGCGCGCTGGGCCCTCTGTTGACATGCATGCGCCAGGGGGACCAGGCGATCTGCCGTACGCGGTAGGTTGTCCTGCGTTCACCCGTGAGCTGCGGCAAGTCCAGTGGCCCAGCACAAAGAATTTCAAACTAGACGTACCAGAGAAGTACGACGGCAAGACGCATCTGTCGGAGTTTCTGAGCATCTACACCATCGCAGTGCAGGCTGCCGGGGGACGGGACGACAAGATCCTTGCCAATTACTTCCCGCTGGTACTCAAACCCAACGTCAGGTCCTGGCTCATGCATTTGCCGGACAATTCCATCTCTTCTTGGGCAGATTTATGCCATCAGTTTGTTGGCGCCTTTACAGGCGGCCACAAGCCACATGGCCAAGAGAGCGATCTTCATCTGCTCGCCCAGAAGGAAGGAGAGCCACTGTGCAAGTACATTCAGAGATTCAGCCGTGTACAACACAACATCCCAGACGTCCACCCCGCCGCGATCATCAGCGCGTTCCATCAGAACGTGCGAAACCAAAGGATGAGGGAGGAGATAGCGATGTGTAAGATCAGAGACGTCAGCGAGCTTTACGCCCTGGCTGACAAGTGTGCACGCGCTGAAGAGGGGAGAAGGCTCCCCGGAGAGAGTATAGGAGCAGGAGGATCCGACAGTGAGGATGCCGCCCCGACAAGGAAAGCCGGCGGCGGAACAACAGACAGAAAAAGGGCAAGGAAGTGCTAGCTGTCGAGCAGTCCGGCAACGGAGGTGGTGCCAAGGAAACTAAGGATGGTGGCTCCGGCAAGGAGGCCCAACCTGTGGCGGCCGCCGACAAGCAGGACAGCTCCGGCAAGCAGTATTGTAAGATTCACCGTACCAAGGGTCACGATCTCCAGAACTGCAAGAAAGTCGAACAGCTTGTTGAGCAACAGAAAGCTGAGTACGAGCGGCGCGACAAGGAGAAGGCCCAAGAAGGAACTGGTGGATCCGGCAAGAAACGTCCCGGCCGAGGAGGACGCCGCGGCAAGGCCAAACAGCGGCAAGGAGACAGACCTCCCCGCGGCCGCGACAAGGATGAAGATGACGACGACGATGATGAAGACGTGGATGATGATGAGGCCGATGAGCAGGAATTTCAGAAAGCCACAGAGGTCCTGTGCGTTGACGGTGGTGCTTCTCTGCATACTTCGCACGGCCAACTCAAGCAGTGGATGCGGGAAGTGAATGCAGCAGAGCCATCCGTAGAGTCACGCAAGCCTCTGAAATGGTCCAGCACGCCTATCATCTTCGACATTGAGGATCACCCTGATCGCATAACTGCGGTCGGGTGCTTGCCGATGTTGGTTTCACCAACTATCCGCAACCTCAAGGTCACGAAGATGCTAGTTGACGGCGGGGCCGGCTTGAACCTGATATCCTCCGCGGTCCTTCAGAAACTCCAGATCCCTGACAGCGAGCTCGAAGAGACCGGTACATTCCAAGGAATCAACCCGGGAAGGAGCAAGCCGAAGGGGAAGATCACGCTGCCGGTCACATTTGGCAGCGAGCTGAATATCAGAACTGAGAGGGTCACATTTGACGTTGCCGATTTTCCATTGCCCTACAATGGGATCCTTGGCCGTCCAGCGCTCGCCAAGTTCATGGCAGCCTCTCACTATGCATACAACATGCTCAAGATGCCAGGCCCGATAAGTGTCATCTCTGTCCCCGGCGACAAGAAGGATGCCCTTATCTGCGCCAACAAGATCTACCGGGAAGCAGCAGCCGCAGCTAGTCACAACACACTTGCCGCTGAAGCTCCCGGGGGGAAGAAGAAGACAAAGTCCGGCAAGAGCTCAGATGCCCACTCCGGCAAGCGCACCTCTTCGGAGTGCTGCGCTACCATCGAGGACGCACCATCGAGCTCCACCGGCAAGTGCAAGAAGACGATGGCAGCTCCACCCGAGACCAAGAAGGTGTCCGCCAAGGAGAACGGCACTGGTGGTACCTTCACCATCAGTGCCACGCTTGACCCTAAATAGGAAAGCGCGCTCGTTGCTTTCTTGCGGGCGAATGTCGACGTGTTTGCATGGCAACCGTCTGATATCCCCGAGCACCACCTAGCCGTTTGTCCTCATGCTCGGCCCGTCAAGCAGAGAGTCAGGAAGCAGGCAGTGGAGCGCCAAGAGTTCATTGCAGAAGAGATCAGGAAATTGGAAGCAGCAGGCCTTGTCAGAGGAGTGCTCCATCCCACGTGGTTGGCCAATCCTGTAGTCGTGCGCAAGGCGAACGGGAAATGGAGGCTTTGTATAGACTTCACTGATGTCAATAAAGCTTGTCCCAAAGACCCATTCCCCTTGCCGCGCATTGACCAGATTGTTGACTCCACAGCTGGATGTGATTTGCTTTCATTTCTTGATGCATATTCAGGATACCACCAAATCTTCATGGCAAAAGAGGATGAGGAAAAAACCGCATTTATCACCCCTTGCGGCACATACTGTTTTGTACGGATGCCCTTTGGGTTGAAGAACACTGGTTCAACATTTGCAAGGGTAGTCCATGTTGCTTTTGAGCCACAGATACACAGAAATGTGGAAGCCTACATGGATGATATAGTGGTCAAGAGCAAGGACAAGGCTACCCTGATCCAAGATTTAGAAGAAACTTTTGCAAATCTGCGCAAGATCAACCTCAAGCTCAACCCCGAGAAGTGCGTGTTTGGAGTCCCTTCCGGCAAGCTTCTAGGATTCTTTGTGTCTCAGCGGGGAATTGAAGCCAACCCCGACAAGATCAAGGCCATCGAGCAGATTGAAGCACCAAAGCGCGTCAAGGATGTGCGAAGGCTTGCCGGTTGCGTGGCTGCTCTCAACAGGTTTATCTCTAAGTCTGCTGAGCGCGCCCTGCCGTTTTTCAAAATATTGAAAAAGGCAGGTCCAATGAAATGGACTCCGGAAGCGGAGGCCACGCAGCAGGACTTGAAAAGGTACCTGTCCTCCACTCCAATACTTGTCGCACCTAAGCCACAAGAGAAGTTGCTGCTATATCTGGCAGCAACCAATCAAGTGGTTAGTGCTGCGTTAGTAGCGGAGAGGGAGGCGGGTGATGAGCTAGCGACCGCGACAAGTGAATCCAGCGACAAGCAGGGGGCTTCTCCGACAAGCTCTGGTCCCGACAAAGATGAATCTGCGCAGACGTGCAAGGACGTGCAGAAGAAGATGGTGCAATGCCCAGTTTACTTTGTCAGTTCCCTTCTGCAGGGAGCCAGATCAAGGTACTTTGGAGTGCAGAAGTTGCTTTTCGGTCTCCTCATGGCCTCGAGAAAGCTGCGCCATTACTTCCAGGCACACGAGATCACAGTTGTCACTCGCTTTCCGCTGAAGAGGATACTACAGAATCCAGAAGCAACAGGCAGGATTGTCGAGTGGGCATTGGAACTGTCAAGCTTTGGCCTCAAGTTTGAGAGCACTGCAACGATCCAAAGCAGGGCATTGGCAGAGTTCATAGCAGAGTGGACGCCAACCCCAGACGAAGAAATTCCAGAGACGAGCATCCCCGTCAAAGAGGCAAGCAAAGAGTGGCTGATGTACTTTGATGGTGCCTTTTCGCTGCAAGGCGCCAGTGCTGGCGTGCTGCTTATCGCACCCACCGGAGAACACCTCAAGTACGTAGTCCAAATGCACTTTCCCAAGGAGCAAGCAACGAACAATACTGCAGAGTATGAGGGTTTGCTTGCCGGCCTCAGAATCGCAGCCGACCTTGGGATCAAGAAACTCATTGTAAGGGGTGACTCACAGCTTGTCGTCCGCCAAGTGAACAAGAACTACCAGAGTCCATTGATGGAAGGTTATGTTGATGAAGTGAGAAAGCTAGAAGAACACTTTGACGGCCTGCAAATGGAGCATGTTCCGCGAGCTCATAATGACATTGCTGATGGCCTGTCAAAGTGCGCTGCACTAAAGTTGCCTGTGGAACCAGGGATCTTTGTGCTCAAGCTGACTCAACCATCCGTGACACCATCAACTGGACAGAATAAGAAGAGGAAGTTGGTTTCTGGTGACTACTTTCTGGCAGAGCTCCCCGAAGCCGCCGCCAAGAAGGTCCCCAAGATCAACACCAAGGATGCTGAGGGGCAGTCTGCTCCGGCAAACCTTATGGTTTGTTCCGTCGAAGCAGACGCTCCCGACGAGTTTTGCTCCGGCAAGCTTGCCGGGGAATATCACGCTCCGGCAGAACCGCAGGTCCTTGCCGTGGAAGCGGATGTTCCCGCAGCAACAGATACGCCTTTAGTCCTTGTTGTCAAGCCACAAGCTCCAGCATGGGCGCAGCAGATTGTCCGTTTCCTTCAGACAGGAGAGCTTCCCGAAAAGCAAGAAGAAGTGGAAAGAGTAGCCCGGCAGTCAAGTATGTACAAGTTTGTCGATAGCACACTGTACAGAATAAGACTCAACGGTGTGAAATTAAAGTGCATTTGCCGGGAAGATGGACAACAGCTGTTGGCAGAGATACATGGAGGCATATGTGGTCACCACATTGGCGCAAGAGCACTTGCCGGCAAAGCATTCCGGCAAGGCTTCTTCTGGCTGACAGCCCTCCAGGATGCAACTGCACAAGTAACCAAGTGTGAAGCGTGCCAGTTCCATTCCAAGCAGATACACCAACCAGCTCAAGCTCTCCAGACGATCCCTTTATCCTGGCCATTTTCGGTCTGGGGGCTCAACATTCTCGGCCCCTTCCCCCGAGCTGTCGGGGGCTTTGAGTTCTTGTACGTTGCAATCGACAAGTTCACAAAGTGGCCGGAAGTGGAACCAGTTAGGAAGGTGACAGCACAGTCAGCAGTCAAGTTCTTTAGGTCGATTGTTTGCCGTTTCGGGGTTCCTAACAGGATCATCACCGACAACGGCACGCAATTTATGAGCCGCACATTCATGCAGTATGTCCAAGATCTTGGCGCCAAGGTCTGCTTCGCTTCTGTTGCTCACCCGAGAAGCAGTCAAGCGGAGAGGGCAAACGCTGAAGTGCTGCGGGGGCTCAAGACCAGAACTTTCGACAGGCTGCACAAGTGTGGAAGAAACTGGATCGAGGAGCTGCCGGTGGTTCTTTGGTCGATCAGGACGACGCCAAATCGAGCCACTGGCCAGACACCCTTCGCTCTAGTCTACGGAACGGAGGCAGTTCTCCCCATGGAACTCGTTTACGGGTCACCTCGAGTGCTCGCTTATGATGAGCTCGAGCAAGAGCAGCTGCGACAAGATGACGCACTGCTCCTTGAGGAAGACCGTCTTCAGGCTGTTGTGCGAGTCGCTCGCTACTAGCAAGCTTTGTGTCGCTACCATAGCCGCAAAGTTAAAGCCAGAAGCTTCGAGGAAGGCGACCTTGTTCTTCGGCGTGTTCAGTCCGCCAAGAATTCCAACAAGTTGACGCCGAAGTGGGAAGGCCCTTATCGGGTGAAACGAGTCACTAGGCCCGGCGCTGTCCGCCTTGAGACCGAAGATGGCATTCCGGTGAGCAACTCCTGGAACATAGAACATCTTCGTAAGTTTTACCCGTAAGGCGCGGTTGCCGGAAGCTTTTCCGGCAACCACCTTTTGTACAAGTCTTGCCGCTGTTGCATGTAATCCTTTGTACAAAGCTGGGCGCAGACCCCGTGCACCAGAAAAGTTCATGTGCCCCGCACATCTTGTCAGTTTTTTTATGCTATAATCCTTTTTCGCATATGTTATCTGACACTTTGTTCACCACCAGACCCCGGTAAGCAATAACGAGCCCAAGGCTCCATATCATTACTTTATTTCTCTGTTTCTTTCTCAAAAGAAGGAAGGTTCCCTCGCCCACAAGGTTTACCGGGGGGGAAGGAGAAGATAATGGTGTGGACCAGGCCGTTCAAGAAAGTTTCTCCTTGCCGGGAAGCAGGCGACAGAAAAGCTAAGTTGCTAAAGCTTGAGCAATCGGTTTTTTAAGTTTTTGAGTTATCTCCCTTGAATGACCGTGCTTTGTATGGAAAACCTGTGCGCGGAGGAACCAACTCGTAGCTAGTTGCGCCTTTACTTTGTTTCGAGTCCGCTCAACAACTTAAGTGAGCTGCTAGCGCCCTTACTTTGCTTCGAGTCCGCTCAGCAACTTAAGAGAGCCGCTAGCGCCCTTACTTTGTTTCGAGTCCGCTCAACAACTTAAGTGAGCTGCAACTAGTTGCGACAAGGTTGCTTGTCGATAGCGACCCCGCCAGCAGGCTGCTGAAGTTCCGCACTCGGCGCTCGCGGCAAGGGTGCCTGCGCCGGCAAGTTTCCCTAGAAAGCGTAGGGCAGAACCATACAAAGCCAAGAGTCGAGTAAAGGAAGTAACACAGCATTTTTTTGCCTAAGATAGAGTTATATTACAAAAATAACTTGTTGCGCCTCTAATAAAGTGTTCCCATGACATGACTGGCAGCGACAAGAAAAGAAGAAAACGGACGGCCTAATCTACGCTAGAGGTCGAGTGTCCATCCTTTTGCTTCTCTTTCGTTCGCAGGGCTCGCATATCCTGGCCAGACTGCTTGAGGACGAAAAGGAGAAGAAGGGCGCTCCGGCACCTGGGCCCCGGCAAGCCAGTATCGCTGGGGGCTGCGAGTGCCAAGAATCGTCCACGGCAAACCAGAGTTGCCGGGGGCTGCAATATCAGATAAGTCTTTCATCCCTCATCATGCATCCTCTTATGGACTGGGGAATGCGAAACCGCGTTTCTTCCCGAAAACTGCCGTGCTCCCTCAACTCTAGGCCCTGGGGCTCGTTCGCGGGGCCAAGTTTGGTCGTAGTCGCGGCGGCAAAGGGATGAAACGAGGAGACCGCACCCACCTCGTTCCCGCCTCCGTCAAAGGCGTGAGAAAGGTCGAGCGACGTGGGAAGGCGGCAGGGCCTGTTGCCGGGAGATGAAATGTCTGTCCGAGGGATACCAAGGATTTGCTCCTTGGCGTGGGTTCAACTCACGAGAAAAATAACCCGGCAAGCATCCCCTTTTCATTAAAAAACATCTCACTCCGGTACAGTCCATAGAGGATGAAAAACATGAAAGAGAGGATTACAAGTTTTAGATACAGCTAAGGCCCGAAGGCTTACAAATTAAAAAGATAAGATGCCCGTAATCCCTTTCCTGTCCCTCTCTTCAAGAGGCAGGTCAAGGAGGCGAAAAGGGCAAAAGGAGCGCCTAGGCGAGCTACGGGTGCCAGAAGACACCAAGAGAACATCCCGGGGGCCGTCCGAAGGCTGGACGGCGATGGCGGCGCTGGAAGCGGGGCTCGAAGATGGGGCGGCAGGACATTAGCACGCTGTTGAGGGCACCACGCCCTCGTACTCCGACCTGACGGCCTTGTCGCCAGCCCTCTTCCCCTTCTGCAGCCTCCCTACGCCAGCCGCCCAAGGAGACGACCCTGGGGAGTTCAAGGAGCCGGCGACACGGATGATGGGGTCGCTGGTGCCGCGCGAAGCGGCGCCAGACGCCTAGTCGGACCCGCCACCCCGCCGCCCGCTACCCTCATCATCGCTGTCGCTCTCCTCCTCGTCACTCTCGCTCGAGGAGGAGCCTTCGCTATCGGAGGAGCTGTCCACACAGCACTTCGCCCGAGTGCCGAAGCACCCGAAGACCTTGACGGAGAGGAGATCGCCCTCCATCAACTTAAAATGGAGGGTAAACCCCTCCATCAGGCTGTGGATACGGGCGAACGTCTTCCACCCTCGATCAAGATACATCACATTAGGGGCTGGGAATACAACGCGGACTCACGTGCCGCTGATCCCACAGCCCCTCATGTGCAGTCTCAGTGTTTCGGGCGGGTCCAACTCCATCGTGCTTGCAAACGGAGCTGGAAGCCGGAGACGACGACGAGGCGCCCATCGCAGCTTGATGAAGAACTCGCAAGGGTCGTCCCCTATATGGACCGCCGTGGGGGGAGGAGCCACCGGCGGAGGCGAAGCTGGCGCGCCGCCCCGCCCGCCTCTTCCCCGAGCGCCTCGACCTCGTCCTCGACCTCGTCCGCGACCTCGCCCCCTCCCTCTTCCTCTTATGGCTGGCTCCGCCACCACGGGCGCGGGAGAGGGAGAGATGCGCTGTCTGGCGGCGACCCTCGCCGCCACCGATGAAGGGCCTGGGTTCCCTTTCTCCATGGAGAATGAGAGAAAAGGGAGCAGAAGCTGAAGAAAGGAGGAGATGAGAGAGTGCGGGTTTCTGTGCTCCCCTCCCGCTCTTTATAAAGGAGCGAGGTGGGGGCTCGGCCGCCTCGCTCAGCGAATCAAGGCACGGGAAGAGCAGGGAGTCGGGGCCAACCCGCTGCCTCTGCTCGCGACGGCCCAGTTTCCCACTTCCACCGTCCGCGACCCCAAGTGCATGGGAGCTGCGTGGCGGGGATGCAGAACCAAGGCGACGGATGAGGCGGCCTCGCTCCGCCTCGTGATCGCGGGAAGTGGACGTCCCGAAAACCGCGCATCGGCCTCGTCCAGTAAATGCACCACGCCCCCACGCCTACCTCCGTTTAGGAAGGAGGGCATGAACCGTCCCCATCATCGTGGCCTGTCGCATGCTTGAGGGGCTTAGCCCCACACACGCCGCCTGCGTCACCCACGATGCCGCGTTTGACGCGTGCCGTTCTGGGCGTGCGTGGTGGGAGCCTGTTCGGAGGGGGGCGGAGAGGCTGAGCTGGTTTCGCACCGTTCACCTCCGCCGCCCACTACACCGACAGTAGCCTGTCGGAGAGGCTGATCCACCAACACCTATGGGGACAGGGCCCCTTTCGGTTCGGAGGGGGGCGGAGGCCGCACAAAGAGCGGATCGAGGCGGTACACGCGAGCGGTTTTACCCAGCTTCGGGCCGCACGGATGCGTAAAACCCTACTGCTGCTTATTTGTGTGTATTGAATTCTTGCTCAGGAGCGATGGACGCTGCCAGACTGAGCGTGAGAGTGTTTCTGGTGTTTCGAATGAGCCGAACCCCCTCTACGTTGCGCTTGGGCCTCCTTTTATACTTTCAAGGGGTCACCGACAGGTGGAAACGTAGACTGGAAGGGTAAAAATGGAAAAGGATGCGGTAGGTGCAGCTACCGCTACTGTGGACACAGTGCACCCTACCTAACTCTGACGGCAGGGGACAAGGTCATTCAATGCCCGTCTGAGTTGCCTAAACAGTGCAAAAAGTGACCGCTAGGAGCGCCACCGTTTGCCACGATGGCCTTCTCTTCATCTCCGCTTGCCACCGCGTACCCCTGGCTGCACAGGCTCCCGCCACGTGCCCCTGAGGAAGCCTCGTGGCGACACGCGGGTGGGTGCGCTGGAGCGTGGGTGCAGAGTGGCAGCGGGCCCCCGGCAAGTACCTTGTCGGGGTCGTCGTCTTGTCGAGTCCAGAAGCTTGTCGCTCACCGGACCTTGCCGGGACGTGCGGTGCATCGCGGCAAGTTTCTTGAAGTGCCGTGGTTGGCCTTCCCGGCAAGCTCCTCTTGCCGGGGCATTGTCTCTTCCCGGCAAGATCCTCTTGCCGGGGCCTTGTATCTGTCCTCCCTAGCAGGGCAGGATGCTCCTTGCCGGGAAGGTAGCTTGAGTCTTGCTTGCCGATGTAGCGCTTGTCGGCGAAGATGGATCCTCTTTAGCATAATTGCATACAGTCGTGGCCCATGCCCAGCGGTTAGTGTAGTCCTGGTTTTCACTACACCGACAAGTTATTTTCCTTCAACGACCGTGCTTTGTATGGAAAACCTGTGCGCGGAGGAACCAACTCGTAGCTAGTTGCGCCTTTACTTTGTTTCGAGTCCGCTAAACAACTTAAGTGAGCTGCTAGCGCCCTTACTTTGCTTCGAGTCCGCTCAGCAACTTAAGTGAGCCGCTAGCGCCCTTACTTTGTTTCGAGTCCGCTCAACAACTTAAGTGAGCTGCAACTAGTTGCGACAAGGTTGCTTGTCGGTAGCGGCCCCGCCAGCAGGCTTCTGAAGTTCCGCACTCGGCGCTCGCGGCAAGGGTGCCTGCACCGGCAAGTTTCCCTAGAAAGCGTAGGGCAGAACCATACAAAGCCAAGAGTCGAGTAAAGGAAGTAACACAGCAATTTTTTGCCTAAGATAGAGTTATATTACAAAAGTAACTTGTCGCGCCTCTAATAAAGTGTTCCCATGACATGACTGGCAGCGACAAGAAAAGAAGAAAACGGACGGCCTAATCTACGCTAGAGGTCGAGTGTCCGTCCTTTTGCTTCTCTTTCATTCGCAGGGCTCGCATATCCTGGCCAGACTGCTTGAGGACGAAAAGGAGAAGAAGGGCGCGCCGGCACCTGGGCCCCGGCAAGCCAGTATCGCTGGGGGCTGCGAGTGCCAAGAATCGTCCACGGCAAACCAGAGTTGCCGGGGGCTGCAATATCAGATAAGTCTTTCATCCCTCATCATGCATCCTCTTATGGACTGGGGAATGCGAAACCGCGTTTCTTCCCGAAAACTGCCGTTGCCAGCCCCCGGGCCATAACTGCGTTTAAACATGACAAGTGATTAGCATCTGAAGTGCACTTAACTCACTTGCAAATTTTGACTTCTGGTACATATTCCCTATGCCTGCTGGAATGCTTTCCGGTGCGCACGATCCAGCCAGCAGCGCTTGAGGGAACGGGCCCTTAGCGGCTATTCGGGAACGTCGCCTCCCGGAAAGGTTTACCTTCTTGGCTCTAGCGCAACCGCACAAGTTGCCGAGCGGACTCGAGGCAAAATGGAGTGCAACTAGCCCCGAGAAGGTTCCTCGGCATACAGGTCTATGCAGAAATCTCAAATAAATAGTGCATGGTATCTTCCTATTCAACCTCTCTTTGTACGTCCACCCTACGCTTTCAGGGAACTTGTCGGCGCAGGCACCTTTGCCGCGAGCGCCGAGTGCGGAACTTCAGCAGCCTGCTGGCGGGGTCGCTACCGACAAGCAACCTTGTCGCAACTAGTCGCAGCTCACTTAAGTTGTTGAGCGGACTCGAAACAAAGTAAGGGCGCTAGCAGCTCACTTAAGTTGCTGAGCGGACTCGAAGCAAAGTAAGGGCGCTAGCAGCTCACTTCAGTTGCTGAGCGGACTCGAAGCAAAGTAAGGGCGCAACTAGCTATGAGTTGGTTCCTCTGCGCACAGGTTTTCCATACAAAGAACAAGATCTCCGAGGTGGATAACCTTATATAGAAAGGAAATATCTAAAGTTTCGCATGACTTAGCTTTTCTGTTGCCGCACTGGCGTCGTTCTTTTGGTCGCCTGCTTCTTAGGAGCCATGACGATGAAGAACAGCTGAGCCTTGACGAGGACGGAACGGCTGCCGCCGAAGTCTTCTTCTTCGGTGGCATGTCGATGAAGAAGATGAAGATCTAGCTCGTGTGAACGCCGGATCAGGTTCACACAATCTCGACGCCCCCTACATGGCGCGCCAGAGATGTCGGGGAGGCTGATCCACCAACACCTATGGGGACAGGGCCCCTTTCGGTTCGGAGGGGGGCGGAGGATGCACGAAGAGCGGATCGAGGCAGTACACGCGAGCAGTTTTACCCAGCTTCGGGCCGCACGGATGCGTAAAGCCCTACTGCTGCTTGTTTGTGTGTATTGAATTCTTGCTCAGGAGCGATGGACGCTGCCAGACTGAGCGTGAGAGTGTTCCTGATGTTTCGAATGAGCCGAACCCCCTCTACGTTGTGCCTGGGCCTCCTTTTATACTTTCAAGGGGTCACCGACAGGTGGCAACGTAGACTAGAAGGGTAAAATGGAAAAGGATGCGGTAGGTGCAGCTACCGCTACTGTGGACACAGTGCACCCTACCTAACTCTGACGGCAGGGGACAAGGTCATTGAATGCCCGTATGAGTTGCCTAAACAGTGCAAAAGTGACCGCTAGGAGCGCCACCGTTTGCCACGATGGCCTTCTCTTCATCTCTGCTTGCCACCGCGTACCCCTGGCTGCACAGGCTCCCGCCACGCGCCCCTGAGGAAGCCTCATGGCGACACGCGGGTGGGTGCGCTGGAGCATGGGTGCAGAGTGGCAGCGGGCCCTCGGCGAGTACCTTGTCGGGGTCGTCGTCTTGTCGAGTCCAGAAGCTTGTCGCTCACTGGACCTTGTCGGGACGTGCGGTGCATCGCGGCAAGTTTCTTGAAGTGCCGTGGTTGGCTTTCCCGGCAAGCTCCTCTTGCCGGGGCCTTGTCTCTTCCCGGCAAGATCCTCTTGCCGG
Organism: Triticum aestivum; assembly: GCF_018294505.1. Taxonomy (NCBI): domain Eukaryota; kingdom Viridiplantae; phylum Streptophyta; class Magnoliopsida; order Poales; family Poaceae; genus Triticum; species Triticum aestivum. The sequence continues at coordinate 78,088,098 of NC_057797.1, forward strand.
GGCCTTGTATCTGTCCTCCCTAGCAGGGCAGGATGCTCCTTGCCGGGAAGGTAGCTTGAGTCTTGCTTGCCGATGTAGCGCTTGTCGGCGAAGATGGATCCTCTTTAGCATAATTGCATACAGTCGTGGCCCATGCCCGGCGGTTAGTGTAGCCCTGGTTTTCACTACACTGACAGTAGCCCCCGGGCTCGGCTGCAGCGGAGAACTTCATGAATTCGACGCTGGAGATGGGACCAAACTTGGCATGGGCCATGGTTGTTGTTGCACTCAAAGGAGCTACAAACCCCCCGAGCCTACTTCCATGGAAATTTTCTGGCAGAGAAACCTAACGTTCTCGATGCCGGCTTCCGGCAAGCTCGTCGCCAGGAAGGCTTTTATCTCTAGCAGAGAACTTTGACGTCCTCGATGCCGGCTTCCGGCAAGCTTGTTGCCAGGAAGGCTTTTATCTTCAGCAGAGAACTTTGACGTTCTCGATGCCGGCTTCCGGCAAGCTTGTTGCCAGGAAGGCTTTTATCTTCAGCAGAGAACTTTGACGTTCTCGATGCCGGCTTTTGGCAAGCTTGTTGCCAGGAAGGCTTTTATCTTCAGCAGAGAACTTTGACGTTCTCGATGCCGGCTTCCGGCAAGCTTGTTGCCAGAAAGGCTTTTATCTTCAGCAGAGAACTTTGACGTTCTCGATGCCGGCTTCCGGCAAGCTTGTTGCCAGGAAGGCTTTTATCTTCAGCAGAGAACTTTGACGTTCTCGATGCCGGCTCCCGGCAAGATCGTTGCCGGAAAGGCTTATGGCGAAGAACTTCGTCGTTCTTGACACCGGCTCCCAGCAAGATCGTTGCCAGAAAGGCTTATGGCGAAGAACTTCGTCGTTCTTGACACCAAGAAAATTGGTCTTAAGGGCGTTGCCAGCCCCCGGGCCATAACTGCGTTTAAACATGACAAGTGATTAGCATCTGAAGTGCACTTAACTCACTTGCAAATTTTGACTTCTGCTACATATTCCCTATGCCTGCTGGAATGCTTTCCGGTGCGTACGATCCAGCCAGCAGTGCTTGAGGGAACGGGCCCTTAGCGGCTATTCGGGAACGTCGCCTCCCGGAAAGGTTTACCTTCTTGGCTCTAGCGCAACCGCACAAGTTGCCGAGCGGACTCGAGGCAACATGGAGTGCAACTAGCCCCGAGAAGGTTCCTCGGCATACAGGTCTATGCAGAAATCTCAAATAAATAGTGCATGGTATCTTCTTGTTCAACCTCTCTTTGTACGTCCACCCTACGCTTTTAGGGAACTTGTCGGCGCAAGCACCTTTGCCGCGAGCGCCGAGTGCGGAACTTCAGCAGCCTGCTGGCGGGGTCGCTACCGACAAGCAACCTTGTCGCAACTAGTCGCAGCTCACTTAAGTTGTTGAGCGGACTCGAAACAAAGTAAGGGCGCTAGCTGCTCACTTAAGTTGCTGAGCGGACTCGAAGCAAAGTAAGGGCGCTAGCAGCTCACTTAAGTTGCTGAGCGGACTCGAAGCAAAGTAAGGGCGCAACTAGCTACGAGTTGGTTCCTCCGCGCACAGGTTTTCCATACAAAGAACAAGATCTCCGAGGCGGATAACCTTATATAGAAAGGAAATATCTAAAGTTTCGCATGACTTAGCTTTTCTGTTGCCGCACTGGCGTCGTTCTTTTGGTCGCCTGCTTCTTAGGAGACATGACGATGAAGAACAGCTGAGCCTTGACGAGGACGGAACGGCTGCCGCCGAAGTCTTCTTCTTCGGTGGCATGTCGATGAAGAAGATGAAGATCTAGCTCGTGTGAACGCCGGATCAGGTTCACACAATCTCGACGCCCCCTACCTGGCGTGTCAGAGATGTCGGGGAGGCTGATCCACCAACACCTATGGGGACAGGGCCCCTGCGCCATCTCTTGGCGCCGACTGTGGGGACCTTCTTGGCGGCGGCTTCGGGAAGCTCTGCCGGAAAGTAGTCACCAGAAACCAACTTCCTCTTCTTATTCTGTCCAGTTGATGGTGTCACGGATGGTTGAGTCAGCTTGAGCACAAAGATCCCTGGTTCCACAGGCAACTTTAGTGCAGCGCACTTTGACAGGCCATCAGCAATGTCATTCTGAGCTCGCGGAACATGTTCCATTTGCAGGCCGTCAAAGTGTTCTTCTAGCTTCCTCACTTCATCAACATAAGCTTCCATCAATGGACTCTGGTAGTTCTTGTTCACTTGGCGGACGACAAGCTGCGAGTCATCCCTTACAATGAGTTTCTTGATCCCAAGGTCGGCTGCGATTCTGAGGCCGGCAAGAAAACCCTCATACTCTGCAGTATTGTTCGTTGCTTGCTCCTTGGGAAAGTGCATCTGGACTACGTACTTGAGGTGCTCTCCGGTGGGTGCGATAAGTAGCACGCCAGCACCGGCGCCTTGCAGCGAGAAGGCACCATCAAAGTACATCAGCCACTCTTTGCTTGTCTCCTTGACGGGGATGCTCGTCTCTGGAATTTCTTCGTCTGGGGTTGGTGTCCACTCTGCTATGAACTCTGCCAATGCCCTGCTTTGAATGGTTGCAGTGCTCTCTAACTTGAGGCCAAAGCTTGACAGTTCCAATGCCCACTCGACAATCCTGCCTGTTGCTTCTGGATTCTGCAGTATCCTCTTCAGCGGAAAGCGAGTGACAACTGTGATCTCGTGTGCCTGGAAGTAATGGCGCAGCTTTCTCGAGGCCATAAGAAGGCCGAAAAGCAATTTTTGCACACCAGAGTACCTCGACCTAGCCCCCTGGAGAAGGGAGCTGACAAAGTAAACTGGGCGCTGCACCAACTTCTTCTGCACCTCCTTGCATGCCTGCGCAGACTCAACTTTGTCGGGGCCAGAGCTTGTCGGAGAAGCCCCCTGCTTGTTGCTAGATTCACTTGCCGTGGTTGCTGGCTCATCATCCGCCTCCCTCTCCGCTACTAACGCAGCACTAACCACTTGATTGGTTGCCGCTAGGTATAGCAGCAACTTCTCTTGTGGCTTAGGTGCGACAAGTATTGGAGTGGAGGACAGGTACCTCTTCAAGTCCTACAGCGCAGCCTCCGCTTCTGGAGTCCACTTCATTGGACCTGCCTTTTTCAATATTTTGAAAAACGGCAGGGCGCGCTCAGCAGACTTAGAGATAAACCTGCTGAGAGCAGCCACGCAACCGGCAAGCCTTCGCACATCCTTGACGCGCTTCGGTGCTTCAATCTGCTCGATGGCCTTGATCTTGTTGGGGTTGGCTTCAATTCCCCGCTGAGACACAAAGAACCCGAGAAGCTTGCCGGAAGGGACTCCAAACACGCACTTCTCGGGGTTGAGCTTGAGGTCGATCTTGCGCAGATTTGCAAAAGTTTCTTCTAAATCTTGGATCAGGGTAGCCTTGTCCTTGCTCTTGACCACTATATCATCCATGTAGGCTTCCACATTTCTGTGTATCTGTGGCTCAAAAGTGACATGGACTACCCTTGCAAATGTTGAACCAGCATTCTTCAACCCAAAGGGCATCCGTACAAAACAGTATGTGCTGCAAGGGGTGATAAATGTGGTTTTTTCCTCATCCTCTTCTGCCATGAAGATTTGATGATATCCTGAGTATGCATCAAGAAATGAAAGCAAATCACATCCAGCTGTGGAGTCAACAATCTGGTCAATGCGCGGCAAGGGAAATGGATCTTTGGGACAAGCTTTATTGACATCAGTGAAGTCTATACAAAGCCTCCATTTCCCATTCGCCTTGCGCACAACAACAGGATTGGCCAACCACGTGGGATGGAGCACTCCTCTGACAAGGCCTGCTGCTTCCAACTTCTTGATTTCTTCTGCGATGAATTCTTGGCGCTCCACTGCTTGCTTCCTAACTTTCTGCTTGACGGGCCACGCATGAGGACAGACGGCAAGGTGGTGCTCAATTACTTTCCTGGGAACACCGGGGATATCAGACGGTTGCCATGCAAACACGTCGACATTCGCCCGCAGGAAAGCAACAAGCGCGCTTTCCTATTTGGGGTCAAGCGTGGCACTGATGGTGAAAGTACCACCAGTGCCGTCCTCCTTGGCGGACACCTTCTTGGTCTCAGGTGGAGCTGCCATTGCCTTCTTACACTTGCCGGTGGAGCTTGATGGTGCGTCCTCGACGGTAGCGCAGCACTCCGAAGAGGTGCGCTTGCCGGAGTGGGCATCAGAGCTCTTGCCGGACTTTGTCTTCTTCTTCCCCCCGGGAGCTTCAGCGGCAAGTGTGTTGCGATCAGCTGCGGCTGCTGCTTCCCGGTAGATCTTGTCGGCGCAGATAAGGGCATCCTTCTTGTCGCCGGGGACAGAGATGACACTTATCGGGCCTGGCATCTTGAGCATGTTGTATGCATAGTGAGAGGCTGCCATAAACTTGGCGAGCGCTGGACGGCCAAGGATCCCATTGTAGGGCAATGGAAAATTGGCAACGTCAAATGTGACCTTCTCAGTTCTGAAGTTCAGCTCGCTGCCAAATGTGACCGGCAGCGTGATCTTCCCCTTCGGCTTGCTCCTTCCCGGGTTGATTCCTTGGCATGTGCCGGTCTCTTCGAGCTCGCTGTCAGGGATCTGGAGTTTCTGAAGGACCGCGGAGGAGATCAGATTCAAGCCGGCCCCGCCGTCAACTAGCATCTTCGTGACCTTGAGGTTGCAGATAGTTGGTGAAACCAACATCGGCAAGCACCCGACCGCAGTTACGTGATCAGGGTGATCCTCAATGTCGAAGATGATAGGCGTGCTGGACCATTTCAGAGGCTTGCGTGACTCTATGGATGGCTCTGCTGCATTCACTTCCCGCATCCACTGCTTGAGTTGGCGGTGCGAAGTATGCAGAGAAGCACCACCGTCAACGCACAGGACCTCTGTGGCTTTCTGAAATTCCTGCTCGTCGGCCTCATCATCATCCACGTCTTCATCATCGTTGTCGTCTTCGTCCTTGTCGCGGCCACGGGGAGGTCTATCTCCTTGCCGCTGCTTGGCCTTGCCGCGGCGTCCTCCCCGGCCGGGATGTTTCTTGCCGGATCCACCAGTTCCTTCCTGGGCCTTCTCCTTGTCGCGCCGCTCGTACTCAGCTTTCTGTTGCTCAACAAGCTGTTCGACTTTCTTGCAGTTCTGGAGATCATGACCCTTGGTACGGTGAATCTTACAATACTGCTTGCCGGAGCTGTCCTGCTTGTCGGCGGCCGCCACAGGCTGGGCCTCCATATCGGAGCCACCAGCTTTAGCTTCCTTGGCGCCACCTCCGTTGCCGGTCTGCTCGACAGCTAGCACTTCCTTGCCCTTCTTCCTTCTGTTGTTCCGCCACCGGCCTTTCCTTGTCGGGGCGGCGTCCTCACTGTTGGATCCTCCTGCTCCTGTACTCTCTCTGGGGAGCCTCCACCCCTCTTCAGCCCATGCACACTTGTCGGCCAGGGCGTAAAGCTCGCTGACGTCTTTGATCTTACACATCGCCATCTCCTCCCTCATCCTTCGGTTTCGCACGTTCTGATGGAACGCGCTGATGATCGCGGCGGGGTGGACGTCTGGGATGTTGTGCTGTACACGGCTGAATCTCTGAATGTACTTGCGCAGTGGCTCTCCTTCCTTCTGGGCGAGCAGATGAAGATCGCTTTCTTGACCATGTGGCTTGTGGCCGCCTGTAAAGGCGCCGACAAACTGATGGCATAAATCTGCCCAAGAGGAGATGGAATTGTCCGGCAAGTGCATGAGCCAGGACCTGACGTTGGGCTTGAGTACCAGCGGGAAGTAGTTGGCAAGGATCTTGTCGTCCCGTCCCCCGGCAGCCTGCACCGCGATGGTGTAGATGCTGAGAAACTCCGACGGATGCGTCTTGCCGTCGTACTTCTCTGGTACGTCTGGTTTGAAATTCTTTGTGCTGGGCCACTGGACTTGCCGCAGCTCACGGGTGAACGCAGGACAACCTACCGCGTACGGCAGATCGGCTGGTTCCCCTGCCCATGCATGTCAACAGAGGGCCCAGCGCGCTTGTCAGATTGACGTCGCGCTTCTCTTCGGCGCTCGATGCGGGTTCGAGCGTCTTCTTGTTGTCGTTCATGGAGAACTTGGCGCTGGTCGCGACGAGCTCGTGGGTCCGACGACGCGGTGGAGCCGCTGTCGGGGTGGACCCGGTGAGTCGGCGACTTTGGCCTTCGTAGTGGAGAGTGCATGGAAGTCGCACCTCCCCCGGTCTTGTTGCCATCAGCTCGCGTCCGGCTGTCCTGCCGCGGCAGCAGGTGCTTGGTTGCCGCGCAGTGTCGCCGTTGGCGAAGCCGATGAGGCTCTGGATAGTGGCCCTCCATTCGTCGGTCTTGTCCGCCGTCGGAGGATAGTCTAGGAGCAGTTGAGCTCGCGCCAAGGCTTCTGCTGGAGTGGTGGGCGGCGGAGGTGAACGGTGCGAGGAGTGGGGCGTGCTCGGACTCCTAACCACGTTAGAAGGAGCAGTGCCCCGTCCAGGCGACCGTACTTCGCTCGAGCCAGCATGTTGACGTGCATGTTGGTCTTGAGCGCCACGAGAACCACCAGCTTGATCTTGGCCCAGCGGACGTATGGCGCTGCGAACGCCATGACGCTGCTGGTCCCGCGCCTCCTGAGAGGGGCGCGGTGCGCGCATGGACGCCGAGGTCTGTGCCGCCTTGTCCTTGGACTTGGCCGCACTGAGGGCTCCCTCGTCGACGCCCATTCTTCCGCCGGCGTCCACTCCACCACCCGTTTGCTCCGGGGGCGGTGAAAGCGACGCAGACGGAACAGTTGCCTCCGAATCGTTCTTCTTCGGTGGCATGTCGATGAAGACGATGAAGATTTAGCTCGCGTGCACGCCGGATCGGGTTCGCACAATCTCGACGCCCCCTACCTAGGTCGAGGTACTCTGGTGTGCAAAAGTTGCTTTTCGGCCTCCTCATGGCCTCGAGAAAGCTGCGCCATTACTTCCAGGCACACGAGATCACAGTTGTCACTCGCTTTCCGCTGACGAGGATACTGCAGAATCCAGAAGCAATAGGCAGGATTGTTGAGTGGGCATTGGAACTGTCAAGCTTTGGCCTCAAGTTTGAGAGCACTGCAACGATCCAAAGCAGGGCATTGGCAGAGTTCATAGCAGAGTGGACGCCAACCCCAGACGAAGAAATTCCAGAGACGAGCATCCCCGACAAGGAGACAAGCAAAGAGTGGCTGATGTACTTTGATGGTGCCTTCTCACTGGAAGGCGCCGGTGCTGGCGTGCTGCTTATCGCACCCACCGGAGAGCACCTCAAGTACGTAGTCCAGATGCACTTTCCCAAGGAGCAAGCAACGAACAATACCGCAGAGTATGAGGGTTTGCTTGCCGGCCTCAGAATCGCAGCCGACCTTGGGATCAAGAAACTCATTGTAAGGGGTGACTCGCAGCTTGTCGTCCGCCAAGTGAAAAGAACTACCAGAGTCCATTGATGGAAGCTTATGTTGATGAAGTGAGGAAGCTAGAAGAACACGTTGACGGCCTGCAAATGGAACATGTTCCGCGAGCTCAGAATGACATTGCTGATGGCCTGTCAAAGTGCGCTGCACTAACGTTGCCTGTGGAACCAGGGATCTTTGTGCTCAAGCTGACTCAACCATCCGTGACACCATCAACTGGACAGAATAAGAAGAGGAAGTTGGTTTCTGGTGACTACTTTCCGGCAGAGCTTCCCGAAGCCGCCGCCAAGAAGGTCCCCAAGATCGACGCCAAGAGTGCTGAGGAGCAGTCTGCTCCGGCGAACCTCTTGGTTTGTTCCGTCGAAACAGACGCCCCCGACAAGTTTTGCTCCGGCAAGCTTGCCGGGGAATATCATGCTCCGGCCGAACCGCAGGTTCTTGCCGTAGAAGCGGATGTTCCCGCAGCAACAGATACGCCTTTAGTCCTTGTTGTCGAGCCACAAGCTCCAGCATGGGCGCAGCAGATTGTCCGTTTCCTTCAGACAGGAGAGCTTCTCGAAGAGCAAGAAGAAGCTGAAAGAGTAGCCCGGCAGTCAAGTATGTACAAATTTGTCGACAACATACTGTACAGAATAAGACTCAATGGTGTGAAATTGAAGTGCATTCGCCGGGAAGATGGACAACAGCTGTTGGCAGAGATACATGGAGGCATATGTGGTCACCACATTGGCGCAAGAGCACTTGCCGGCAAAGCATTCCGACAAGGCTTCTTCTGGCCGACAGCCCTCCAGGATGCAACTGCACAAGTAACCAAGTGTGAAGCGTGCCAGTTCCATTCCAAGCAGATACACCAACCAGCTCAAGCTCTCCAGACGATCCCTTTATCCTGGCCATTTTTGGTCTGGGGGCTCGACATCCTCGGCCCCTTCCCCCGAGCTGTCGGGGGCTTTGAGTTCTTGTACGTTGCAATCGACAAGTTCACAAAGTGGCCGGAAGTGGAACCAGTGAGGAAGGTGACAGCACAGTCAGCAGTCAAGTTCTTCAGGTCGATTGTTTGCCATTTCGGGGTTCCTAACAGGATCATCACCGACAACGGCACGCAGTTTACGAGCCGCACCTTCATGCAGTATGTCCAAGATCTTGGCGCCAAGGTTTGCTTCACTTCTGTTGCTCACCCGAGAAGCAACGGTCAAGCGGAGAGGACAAATGCTGAAGTGATGCGAGGCCTCAAGACCAGAACTTTCGACAGGCTGCACAAGTGCGGAAGAAACTGGATCAAGGAGCTGCCGGTGGTTCTTTGGTCGATCAGAACAACGCCAAATCAAGCCACTGGCCAGACACCCTTCGCTCTAGTCTACGGAGCGGAGGCAGTTCTCCCCACGGAACTCGTTTACGGGTCGCCTCGAGTGCTCGCTTATGATGAGCTCGAGCAAGAGCAGCTGCGACAAGATGACGCGCTGCTCCTTGAGGAAGACCGTCTCCAGGCTACTGTGCGAGCCGCTCGCAACCAGCAAGCTTTGCGTCGCTACCATAGCCGCAAAGTTAAAGCCAGGAGCTTCGAGGAAGGCGACCTTGTTCTTCGGCGTGTTCAGTCCGCCAAGAATTCCAACAAGTTGACGCCGAAGTGGGAAGGCCCTTATTGGGTGAAACGAGTCACTAGGCCCGGCGCTGTCCGCCTTGAGACCGAAGATGGCATTCCGGTGAGCAACTCCTGGAACATTGAACATCTTCGTAAGTTTTACCCGTAAGGCGCGGTTGCCGGAAGCTTTTCCGGCAACCACCTTTTGTACAAAGCCGGGCGCAGACCCCGTGCACCAGTAAAGCTCATGTGCCCCGCACATCTTGTCAGTTTTTCTTTATGCTATAATCCTTTTTCGCATATGCTATCTGACACTTTGTGCAGCACCAGACCCCGGTAAGCAATAACGAGCCCAAGGCTCCATATCATTACTTTATTTCTCTGTTTCTTTCTCAAAAGAAGGAAGGTTCCCTCGCCCACAAGGTTTACCAAGGGGGGGGAGGAGAAGATAATGGTGTGGACCAGGCCATTCAAGAAAGTTTCTCCTTGCCGGGAAGCAGACTCCAGAAAAGCTAAGTTGCTAAAGCTTGAGCAATCAGTTTTTTAAGTTTTTGAGTTATTTTCCTTGAACGACCGTGCTTTGTATGGAAAACCTGTGCGCGGAGGAACCAACTCGTAGCTAGTTGCGCCTTTACCTTGTTTCGAGTCCGCTCAACAACTTAAGTGAGCTGCTAGCGCCCTTACTTTGCTTCGAGTCCGCTCAGCAACTTAAGTGAGCCGCTAGCGCCCTTACTTTGTTTCGAGTCCGCTCAACAACTTAAGTGAGCTGCAACTAGTTGCGACAAGGTTGCTTGTCGGTAGCGACCCCGCCAGCAGGCTGCTGAAGTTCCGCACTCGGCGCTCGTGGCAAGGGTGCCTGCACCGGCAAGTTTCCCTAGAAAGCGTAGGGCAGAACCATACAAAGCCAAGAGTCGAGTAAAGGAAGTAACACAGCAATTTTTTGCCTAAGATAGAGTTATATTACAAAAGTAACTTGTCGCACCTCTAATAAAGTGTTCCCATGACATGACTGGCAGCGACAAGAAAAGAAGAAAACGGACGGCCTAATCTACGCTAGAGGTCGAGTGTCCGTCCTTTTGCTTCTCTTTCGTTCGCAGGGCTCGCATATCCTGGCCAGACTGCTTGAGGACGAAAAGGAGAAGAAGGGCGCGCCGGCACCTGGGCCCCGGCAAGCCAGTATCGCTGGGGCTGCGAGTGCCAAGAATCGTCCACGGCAAACCAGAGTTGCCGGGGGCTGCAATATCAGATAAGTCTTTCATCCCTCATCATGCATCCTCTTATGGACTGGGGAATGCGAAACCGCGTTTCTTCCCGAAAACTGCCGTGCTCCCTCAACTCTAGGCCCTGGGGCTCGTTCCCGGGGCCAAGTTTGGTCGTAGTCGCGGCAGCAAAGGGATGAAACGAGGAGACCGCACCCACCTCGTTCCCGCCTCCGTCAAAGGCGTGAGAAAGGTCGAGCGACGTGGGAAGGCGGCAGGGCCTGTAGCCGGGAGATGAAATGTCTGTCCGAGGGATACCAAGGATTTGCTCCTTGGCGTGGGTTCAACTCACGAGACAAATAACCCGGCAAGCATCCCCTTTTCATTAAAAAACATCCCACTCAGGTACAGTCCATAGAGGATGAAAAACATGAAAGAGAGGATTACAAGTTTTAGATACAGCTAAGGCCCGAAGGCTTACAAATTAAAAAGATAAGATGCCTGTAATCCCTTTCCTGTCCCTCTCTTCAGGAGGCAGGTCAAGGAGGCGAAAAGGGCAAAAGGAGCGCCTAGGCGAGCTACGGGTGCCAGAAGAAATCAGAGAATGGCGGGCAGAGCCCGCAGTAGAAGAACACGGCAAAGAAAGGGTACCCGCCAACTGGAGATTCTTGCGAGGTGATGGCGGAGAGTACCTTTGTGCGCGGATGCGCCCGTGTCTCCATCGACCAGAAGGGATAGTACCACTCCCTCAGATCCTTTGCGGAGAGCTCGGGGAGGAAGGTGGCCCGCTCCTTCCGCAGCGCCTCAAGCCGCTGCGCTTCGGTCGACTTCACAGCTTTCACGGCCTTCCCCTTTCCGGGCTTCGAATCCATGGCGGAGGCGGTGGGGGAGATCGACGGCGCTGGTAGTGGCGGCGGCGACGGGAGCGGAGCACTGCTCTCTTTCGACTTTGGAAGCGGAGGAGGGCGACGGAGGTTTCCGAGATTGCAGCAGCGAATGACGAAGATAGGGGAAATACTCCTGTTTCCCCTGCTTATAAGGAGGAGGGGGCGGACGTTGCGCCCTTTCCAAATAAAGAACCACCCACGATCTCCCCCACGACGCCGTGATTGACGCGTGCCGTTGCGGGGGGTGCGGTGGATACGGAGTTAGATTCGGCATACCCCAGGCCCGCACGTGCCCGTGCCCTGTTTTGGGCCTGGCCCAACAGCGCTCGGCACCGTGTATGGCCCAGGCCCGGGGGCTCCTGTCGGTGTACTAGAGTAGGGGTACCCTAGTACCCCGAACTTGTGCATGGGCGGTCGCAGCATCCCGCGGCAAGGCTTGCCGGGTGACCGCCAAGACCCTCCGTGGTTCCCTTGAAGACCATTCAAGAACAAAGTACTCAAACCAAGGCCCCGACAAGAGGAGCTTGCCGGGAAGGCCAACCAAGGCCCCGGCAAGAGGAGCTTGCCGGGAAGGCCAACCAAGGCCCATGCAAGAGGAGCTTGCCGGGAAGGCCAACCAAGGCCCTGGCAAGAGGAGCTTGCCGGGAAGGCCAACCCAGGCCCCGGCAAGAGGATCGTGCCGGGAAGAGACAAGACCCCGGCAAGAGGAGCTTGCCGGAAGGCCAACCACGGCACTTCAAGAAGCTTGCCGCGACGCGCCCTGCGTCCCGGTAAGGCCCGGTGAGCAACAAGCTCCCAAACACGACAAGACGACGACCGCGGCAAGGAGCTTGCCGCGGGAAACCCCCACTTCGTGCCCGCGCTCCAGCACACCTGCTAACGTGTCGCTCTAGGACTCTCCCAAGCACACGTGACAGGAGGCCGTGCAGCTAGGGGTACGCGGTGGCAAGCGGAGATGAAGAGAAGGCCATCGTGGCAAACGGTGGCGCTCCTAACGGTCACTTTTTGCACTGTTTAGGCAACTCAGACAGGCATTCAATGACCTTGTCCCCTGCCGTCAGAGTTAGGTAGGGTGCACTGTGTCCACAGTAGCGGTAGCTGCACCTACCGCATCCTTTTCCATTTTACCCTTCTAGTCTACGTTGCCACCTGTCGGTGACCCCTTGAAAGTATAAAAGGAGGCCCAGGCACAACGTAGAGGGGGTTCGGCTCATTCGAAACATCAGGAACACTCTCACGCTCAGTCTGGCAGCGTCCATCGCTCCTGAGCAAGAATTCAATACACACAAACAAGCAGCAGTAGGGTTTTACGCATCCGTGCGGCCCGAAGCTGGGTAAAACTGCTCGCATGTACTGCCTCGATCTGCTCTTTGTGCATCCTCCTCCCCCCTCCGAACTGAAAGGGGCCCTGTCCCCATAGGTGTTGGTGGATCAGCCTCCCCGACACGTAGTAATTTCAAAAAATTCCTACGCACACGCAGGATCATGGTGATGCATAACAACGAGAGGGGAGAGTGTTGTCTACGTACCCTCGTAGACCGTTCGTGGAAGCGTTATATCAACGCGGTTGATGTAGTTGTACGTCTTCACGATCCGACCGATCCAAGTACCGAAAGCACGACACCTCCGAGTTCTGCACACGTTCGGCTCGGTGACGTCCTCGCCTTCTCGATCCAGAAAGAGGGGCGAAGTGTCACGACAGCGTGGTGACAATGTTGGTGAAGAACAATCTCCGCAGGGCTTCACCTAAGCACTACGAAAACTATGACGGAGGATAAATTAGAGGGGACGGGGTTGCCGGCACATGACTTGGTGTTTCTTGATCTCTCTTGGGTGCTAGTCGTGCCCCTCTATTTATATGTTGAGCCTTGGGGTCGAAACTTGGAGTAAAAGCCTCCACAAAGTCGGTTTCACCCGAAAGGCAAGAGTCCTTCTCGGACTCCAGGGCTAGACGACAGGGTTCCCGGCGTCTGGACCCAGACGCCAGGGACCCTGGCGTCTGGCCCCTGGACTCGGCAAAACTTCCTTTTGCGCTTTTCAAAAACCTCGTGGGCTTTCCCCTTTGGCCCAGATAAAGTGTTCTCGTGCCCAAACATTTCAGGAAACATCCAGAACCCCTTCCGGTGAATTCCGGAACCTTTCCGGATATCAAACACTACTATCCACATATCAATCTTTACTTCCGGACCATTCCGGAGTTCCTCGTCATATCCGTGATCTCATCCAAAACTCCGAATAACATTCGGTCACGAACATACATAACTCATAGTACTATATCGTCAACGAACGTTAAGCGTGCGGACCCTACGGGTTCGAGAACTATGTAGACATGACCAAGACAGCTCTCTGGTCAATAACCAATAGCGGGACCTGGATGCCCTGGCTCCTACATATTCTACGAAGAACTTTATCGGTCAGACCGCATAACAACATACGTTGTTCCCTTTGCCATCGGTATGTTACTTTCCCGAGATTCGATTGTCGGTATCTCAATACCTAGTTCAATCTCGTTACCGGCAAGTCTCTTTCCTCGTTCCGTAATACATCATCCCGCAACTAACTCATTAGTTGCAATGCTTGCAAGGCTTATAGTGATGTGCATTACCGAGTGGGCCCAGAGATACCTCTCCGACAATCGGAGTGACAAATCCTAATCTCGAAATACGCCAACCCAACAAGTACCTTCGGAGACACATGTAGAGCACCTTTATAGTCACCCAGTTACGTTGTGACGTTTGGTGGCACACAAAGTGTTCCTCCGGTAAACAGGAGTTGCATAATCTCATAGTCATAGGAACATGTATAAGTCATGAAGAAAGTAATAGCAACAAACTAAACGATCAAGTGCTAAGCTAATGGAATGGGTCAAGTCAATCACATCATTCTCCTAATGAAGTGATCCCATTAATCAAATGACAACTCATGTCTATGGTTAGGAAACTTAACCATCTTTGATCAATGAGCTAGTCAAGTAGAGGCATACTAGTGACACTCTGTTTGTCTATGTATTCACACATGTATTACGTTTCCGGTTAATACAATTCTAGCATGAATAATAAACATTTATCATGAAATAAGGAAATAAATAATAACTTTATTATTGCCTCTAGGGCATATTTCCTTCACTCACTCCCGCAGATACGTACAAGATCAGCCAAAAAATACGGCTTGAGCTCTGGCTGTGCGGCACTGTACACCGCCACCAACGCCCAATTAAAACCGTCGGCCTTTGATCTTATCCGGAATTTTACCGCAAAATCTCCCATAACCATACTCCGAACTTCCAACGACTCATATTTAACCCCAAGTAAGATCCCACCGGACCGTCCTCTTGGGGGGTAGGCAATGCCAATAAAAATCGACACCCCCGATAAAGTACTAAGAAACTGGGGGGGGGCGTGAAATTGTCCCTCCCAGTTTCTGATAGGGCGATGAAATCTAACTGGTATTCAATAGACGCATCCGCTAAAAATCTTCTTTTAGCCAAGTCCTTAAGACCTCTGCTATTCCAAAAAATGCCTCTCATATTTCATCATGAATTTTTTTAAAGGTACGGATTCTAGCACTTCTACGCACAGCCGAAGTGGGATACACCTTCCGTTTCCACTTCCACTTAGGCTTAGTTTGATCCAAAATCCGGTCCTCACAACTGGACTCCGTGGACATAACTTCTGGAACATCTACATGTAACGAGTTTCTTGGGGAGTCGAGACCCTCATCGTCCTCCGTCTCAGGAAGTGAAGGGGCCAAATCCGCACAAAGACTGTCAAAAACCCTGACACCCAACGCATATATGTCTGACTCGTTCATGGGTTTGACGGCTGCTAAGTTATGAATCAATTCCAAAGCACGCTCCGCTTCGAGGTCGAGAATATCATTAACTGATTTAGTGATTTCACTACCATTACTACCTAGTGAAACCCCGAATTGATTTGCATTGTGAACAATCTCATCCTTTGAAAAATGTAAAATCGAATTTGACGTGTTGACCGACATACCAGTAGTGACCTCAATGTCACGAAGCTTGGCCGCCCGCATGGCGCACCTGAGCTGCATGTCATCAACATCCGGCTGATCCTGAAGGCGACTGCTCATCCGTCATCCTTCAAACACAGGATCTGGGATCCCTCCAAAAGCAATAATCTCCTCACGCGTGGCCCCGTTCGGGGTGGGGCCTCCTGCCCGACCCCCAACAGAACTCAGCTGAACTGGGCCACCGAGAGGCTCCCGAGAGCCGTCGAGATCTCCTGAGCCAAGGGAGAAGAGGCGGCGGAGGCCACCTGCCCGCGCCCCCCTCCTGTCCTGGCCCCACCGTCGGAGTGAGGGATGGTCACCATCGGGCTCGCCACCCTAGGCGATGCAGCCACCACGGACACCGTCGCAGACGAGAGCGCCAAGGGGGAGGTAGGGGTGGAGGCCTCCTGCCCGCGCCCCCTCCCGGTCCAGCCGCCGACGCCGAACGCGCCAACGGAGAGGCAGGGGCGGGGGGCTCCTGCCCACGCCCCCACCCTGTCCGGCTAACATGGCCGAGTGCGTCGAAGGAGAGGCAAGGGCGGAGGCCTCCTGCCCACGCCCCCTCTCGGTCCTACCGTACCACCGTCCCGCGGCACGGCCACCGCCAGAGGAGGCGGAGATGTACATCGCAAGGCCGCCTGCCCACGAACATCCCCACCAACTAGGCCCTCCTGGACACCTAGATCAATCTCCACCTGTGATATCGTGAACTCTCCACCGAGGGTACCGCATCAACAAACTCATCAACCACCGGATCATCAGCAATATCAAAATCCAAAGGAGGAAGCGATCTCTCAAGCATGTCATCACGCTCCATCCGATCGCTCCACAATCAGGGAGGAGCGGAGGCAGGCTCGAAGGACCCAAATCTCAGCGAGTTCATGGGTGCAACCGTCGATGGAGCAGTCTCTTTCCCGGATGCCGGTGCATCGGAACCCGGGATGTTAGGCGCCTTGCGCCCACTGTCATCCTCGCGCACCTCCTTATTGCCCGAGCCATCATCCTTATCGAGCATATCAACGTCATTCGCAGACAAGACCTCAGAGAAGAGCTCGGTGTCCTCGAACTCAATCTGAGGTTGAAAATCATGCCTCTGTGAACCCACTTAACCACATCCGGCACGTACTCAATGTCCAGGATACTGACAAGCAATCATTGAGTCCGTCTCCACGATCCTCGGCAGGCGGGCATATGTAAAGTTCATGGCGTTACCATCCTATGCCTATCTACATCTAAAGATGCTAGGCCCAAATGGTACCATCAAGGTCAGCGACAACACCGAGAAGGCACTAGAAGCAGAGGTCGCCACCCTGGAGCACGTCGAGGCTGCTCTCGCATCAGCGGAGCTGGAAGAACTCAAGAAGACAGTGGACTCGACTACCACTTCCTTGCCCATGAAGCCTAAGCCCGGAGAAGGCCATTGGTTTCTCCATGTCTAGAAAGGGCATCCTGCATCAAACATTTTGGCTGGACATACCTCCTCGGGATGGGGTGGCGGAGAGGAAAAATCGCTACCTAGTGGAGGTGTCTTGGGCATTGATGTTCACCATGAATGTGATTTCCATTTACTCTTATGAGGATCAGGCTGAAGGGTCAGTTGCTACAAAAAGGTCGATTGATTGTTTTGAGAAGAACTACTCGAGCAACAGGAGGGATACCAGAGAAAAGGTATGGATACATTGACAAAATTCAACATGATAGGATCACCTGAGGCTGTTTGTCATATGGGTCAAACAGATGCTAGACTGCGAGTCACTGGGACGAAAGGATAGGAAGCAACAGCCGAAACCTGCACCTGTCTGGACACCGCCTGCAGATGACTTGCTGAAAATTAACAGTGATGGAAGTGCGGCAGCTGACAGTTGCCACTTGCCAAGGGGGTTGGGTTTTTTTTTTTTTTGAACTTAAGGGGGTTGGGGTTTTGTTATTAGGGACTCGTCCGGGGAAGCTGTTGCTGCTGGTGCCGGTCACTTGCCCTATGTTCAGGATCTCCTGAAGCGATAGTCTGCCTGGAAAGCCTACAAGCGGCCCAGCAATGGGGTATATGGGTTCGGTGGTCGATCGTGGAGACGGACTCAATGATGCTTGTGCAAGCTGTCAATGGACCAGAGAGCATGATCGTTCCATGAATGGTACCACTTTCAAGGAGATTAAAGCCTTTGCTAGACTAAGGTCTCCTTTGGTTCATAGGATAGGAATATTATAGGAATAGGAAAATAATAGGAAATAAGATGACATGCATCTCAATTCCTATAGAGAAGGAGATGTCATTTAATGCATAGGATATAAACTTTTCCATTGAGTCTTAGCTAATGTTTTTTTCCTCCAAAATATGAAGGATTGATTCCTATCCTACATAGGAATAGGAATTCATTCCTACAAACCAAAGGGCTTCAAAGGAAATTTTTCTTTGCAAATCCTATCCTATAGAAATCCTATGAAATTACTACAAACCAAAGGAGGCCTAAACTTTTCCCATTTTAGTTCATTGCCCACGGGCATGTAATAAGGCACTAGCTGATACACATGCTCTAGGGAGAAGGTGCGTGTCAGGCCTCGATAATCACCGTCGGTGGCGAGGTCGAGCACAAACCTCAACGTCAACCTCGCGGCAATAAACCTGTTGCCGTTGCCGGCGTTGGACGGCGGAACAAATGCCACCTGATTCTTTTTGCAGTAAATATAGTCCAGTTTGTACGAAGTCATGTGCATCTCTTGCGCAACTTCTCACAAAAAGCAACAGAGATAGTAGAACCGATTTGTATAAATGTATATATTATTACTCTACCTCAAGTCATAATCTGCTTCGGGTCACATTTGCATATAATGATACGAACAAAGGTTCCAGAAAATAGAAATTGTCTAGTAATATTTGATTTGTGAATCAAATTTGGTAGATTATCACAACTATTCTCCCATGACATATCTGAAAATAAGCACCGAGCTGCACAACAGTCAGCACCGCAAACAAGCCTGCGTCCGTCTCAAAAGGAAAGCCTGATGATTCCATCCAGTAGATAATCCTGCAAGTTGCTGCTCTATACCTCCAGACGTCAAGGTTTCATCTCCCAGCGGCATCAATATCAGATATCTGAATTAGAAATGGAGGCATCAGTCATATCTGAATCAACATTAAGAAAAATACTGGGTGTTATAAGCAATAAATTTTATTAGTACAAATATAGTAAGAAATGCCATCAATTGGAAATGATAATGACCAGTACAATCATGCAAAGGTACAGAGCAATATAACTTCAAAGAAAGTAGCTAATACAAGTCCTAATCCGGCATGATAGAACATGGCTTTGCTTTATTCTTACGATAGTCTAAAAAATAATGACGAGTATATCCCCAAGATGAGAAACATATCGCCTAAGTTTATGCCTGGCTAACATACTACATCTTATCGAACAAAGACCGAGCAATCCACATCTGTTGTCCCTGCTTCGTCGCCTCTGTTACGGCCTAACCCTCACTACACCTTCCACGCCGACCTGCATGGAATGTGGCGGCGGTGAGGCCCGTGCGTTGGACACAGCGGACAACAAGAGCGCCGCAAGCAGTAGCAGTTTGATGCCACCGACGCTAGCAACATTACCTGCAGCGTCGGCTTGGATGGTTCCCGTCACCTCCGCGGCCCTTCCTGTTCACAATCCTCTGTCCATCCCCACCAGACCAACAGGAGGAGCAGTGCGACAGCCACTCCGCTGCCCAAGCTGAGCCGGCAAGCAGAGCGTAAGCAGCTCCACAGACGCCGGCAGCAACACCGCTAATCTGACTTGAACCACTTCGGTTTCTGTCACCTCCCTCTCCCTTTCCTGCCTTCTCGCCTCCCTGGGGCCATCCCCACAACGGCCTTGCACGTCTGCCCATAATATACCGGGGTTTGAGTCTTGCAACAATGGCCCTGTGTGTGATCGTCAAGATCAGGGATCAGAGAGAGCGCCTTTTAGTTGTTAGGACAGGGGCTAAACCACTCACAGCTTCTTGCGGCTTCCTAACAATTAATGACACAAGCAGTTACCCAGATTCAGGCCACACATAGGTGTAATACCCTACTCCTGCTTGTTGTGTGTTTGATGGATGATGTACAAATGAACTACAAGCTTGAGCTGAGTGCTCGCAGCTAGTTTTGGTAGTGCTCAGGTGGGCTTCTAGCTAGGCCTCAAGGTGCATAACTTGCTTCCCTTGCGGAGCCCATTTCTTTGGAGGAGGTCCGAGAGGACATCAATCTTATGCCGAGCAATAAGGCTCCCGAGCCGGACGGATTCACCGGGCTATTCTTCAAGTGTTGTTGGGACATCATAAAAGACGACGTCACACGGGTGATCTCGCTCTTCGGCAACCTCCACACCAACAACCTTCATTGCCTCAACTCCGCTAACATTGTGCTTATTCCGAAAAAGGAGGGCGTCGACGGAATCACCGACTTCTAGCGTATTAGTCTCATCCACGCCATCACTAAGATTGACGCCAAAATCTTAGCAATGTGGCTTGCCCCACACATGAAGAAGCTTGTCTCCAATGCCCAAAGTACCTTCATAAAGACAAGGAGCATTCATGACAATTTCATGTACGTGAAAAGTCTTGGCAACGCCTCCGCAAGAGCAAAACCCCGCCCCTCCTATTCCGAAGGCCTTCGACTCCCGTCAAGTGGGAATATATCATTGACATCATGCAACACCGTGGGCTCCCAAGCACTTTCCGGAATTGGATCACCGCTCTCTTGTGCACCTCCTCTTCGAGGGTGCTCCTCAACGGCATCCCGGAAAATCCTATCACCCACGGCCGCAGCCTTCGTCAAGGGGACCCCTCTCCCCCCTACTTTTTCTCATCGCCATCGACCCTCTTCAGAAAATCCTCAATATGGCAACTAGGAAGGGGTTGATGCACAAGATTCGTGGTTGTGGTACCATCATCAAAACTTCCCTCTACGCCGATGATGCGGCTATGTTCGTCGCCCCCATAAAGAAAGACATAGACAATCTCTCCATCTTGCTTAATGCATTTGGCGACATCACGGACCTCCACACGAACTTTTAGAAAAGCTTGGTGGTTCCAATTCGATGTGGCCACATCCCCCTTGGTGACATTCTCCAAAGCTTGCCAGCTGCACGTGCTTCATTTCCGATGAAATATTTGGATCTACCCCTCTCGGTCTGGCAACTCAAAGTCAGGGATTTTCAGTTCCTTGTGGACAAGATGGCTGCCAAGCTTGTCCCCTGGGATGGCCAAAGTATCACCGTCATTGGACGCGCTGCTCTTGTCAAGTCCATGCTTTCCTCGCAAGCCATCTACTTCTTAACCCCGCTCATCGCCCCCCCCCCCCATCCTACATAATGTCAACAAGCTTGATAGGGCCTTCCTTTAGGCGGAACGAACAAGACCACTGGTGCAAAGTGGCAAGGTTAATCGAGACACAGTTTGCCGACCATTCGGGTATGGAGGCCTCGGAGAAATTTGCGAGAGCTCTTTGTTTGCGGTGGCTTTGGTACTAGTTGAAGGAGCTCGCCAGGTTGCGGGTTGGATCCGGTAACCCTTGTGACGAGATGGACATGAACCTTTTCTATGCCTCCTCCACCATCATGGTGGGCAACGACGCGCGCTCCCCTTTTTGGGATGCCCCTTGGGTGCATCACTGCAAGCCAAAAGACATCGCACCCCTCATTTATGAAGCGTCCTCCCGAAAAAGATGGAAGCTTCGTGAATAAATGATGATGCTTGGGTTCGTAAAATCAACGTCACCACCAACTTCACTTTCGCGCATATGCGGCAATTCATTGTGCTTTGGACCACCATTCGTGGCTACACCCTCGAGGATAATGCCCAACGATGAAATCATCTGGTAGCACACCGAGAGCGGGACCTACATACACGGCCAAGTCTGCTTACTTGGCACAATTCTTTGGCCTTCTCCGCTGCCCCATGGAACAAGCGGTTTGGAAGGCTTGGGCTCCACCGAAGGTCGAATTTTTCCCATGGTTGGTCATGCAAAATAGGGTTTAGACCGCTGACCGGTTGGCCAAGCAAGGATGGCCCGACTGTGGACTTTGCCATCTATGCAAGCGCGAGCAGGAATCCATTGAGCATCTCATGTTCAAGTGCAGATACTCCATGAGGCTCTAGGGCATGATCAAGAAATGGCTTCAACTTGAAAGCATCGACACTACCAATTGGCACTTGGCACGTCCATCAAAGATTGGTGGAAGTCTTTCTGACTCTACCATTCCAATCCGGAAGGCAATGGCTACTCTCACACTTCTCACCTCTTGGACCATCTGGAATCAATGGAACGCCTGTATGTTCCAACTCAAGAGCGCACCACCGACGGTTCTCCTCGGGAATATTAAGTCGGAGGCTCTAACTTGGGTAGCCGCAGGTGCAAAATATTTGGGTGTAATCATGCCGCAAGAGTAGACTATTGATTCGGTGCTCTCGCACCTTGGTGCTACAACAAAAACCACAACTCTATTCCCTCTTAATTAATGAATGAGGCAAGTCTTTTGCCTCCTTTCAAAAAACAAAATTCTTGGAATCGCTCCCCTTCTACGAGCCATGGTCCTGCCCTTATACACAGTTCTAGAGGACCTACAATGGCTTCTTAACTACAAAGGTAAAATGTTCCAATAGCCTTCGTTGCTCATGCATCCACCGCGGAGTTCACCAAGAGTGGTAGGTAAAAAATTGCCCGAATCCCGTTTATCTCTGGTCGAGAGATATACCTGGCCGCGGTTACCGTTCTGGGCTCCACCTGTCAGCATCTGATAATTGATGGAGGCTGCAGCTCTTGACAAGGCGCCAGAGCCTTGGTTAAAAAGTGGCCATGTGTAGTCGTGACAGCCTGCTCAACTGCCCCTTATCGTGCAAGGATCATGATACTGCTTTGCGACAGAGTCATCATTCCCTTAAAATGTGTAGCCTGCGGTGGGTTACGGCCGATAGCCTGCCTGGCATTTAAGGCCCGATCAGTCAAGCCCCAATTCGCTTTGTTTGACCCAACCACTTGAGCCCAAGGTAATCATGCTCATAGGCTTTGGTCGTGCTCGAGAGCCTGGTGGTGTTTGGGAATGGATTGAGGTGTGCCACGTGTTGTGCTTCGAGTATCTCTTTACTCTTTTTGGATGATTTATGATTTGCCTGATTGGCTCGTTGCAAGACTGAACGGGATCAAACTTCTCCAACATAGGCCACAACTTAACATATTTAAGATGTGGAAATATTTTATTGAGAGGCCCATTTAGGTGTGCCCGGCAACCCCCAGTTGTCCAATACACCGTCGGTTTAGGACATGAATTCTGGAATTGGGAGCATTCAAGAGGCTTGGGTATTTTGCCATCAAGGGATTTCATACATTCAAAATTTTCTGATGCTTTGAATTTTCGTTGTCATTTGTTTGTTCAAGAGCTTCCGGGATCGGCATTTTGTGGGACAATTAGGAAACTTACATTATTGTCGTGATCAAAATGTACGAGCTATATTTAGAGTCATACATAGCATGGAAATATGTTTGCTCCACCCTTCATTTTTGAGTCAGATAATATGTATAGGAACAGAATTGATTGACCAGCTGGGGAAGCCTTGCACATGGGACTGACAAGTGCAAGGAGGCAGAACAGAGTAGTCAAATTATAACAAAAATGATGGAGAATTCTTGAGGATCCTATTTCAGCGTCACCATACTATCATGTGTCTCGCTGTAAGATTAAGGAATCATGGAATTAATTGATACTTCTATTTGCATACAACAAACCTGTATAGCATAGAGCAGTAATATTATTTTACCTAAATATATTCTTGCAAGGATTTCATCACTCGTGGAATAGTGTCTGCTAATGCGTGCATAATTTTTCTAGCCTAGCTAAACACACTTCTATTTGCATACAATTGAACATATAATTTTTCTGATCTAGCTCTTAGCTAGAGGCCATGTTCGAAGTAATGTTCTGTTGGAAAGGCAATTAAGGAAGTTGCCTGTGTGTTGAGGGCTTGAGGCAGGTTATTAGGAATATAGTTTTATCTATCAATTAGAGAGAGGAACCACAAATTTATCATTTCATCATTGTCTGGACTTTTTGGCTAATGCTATTCTCTTGCATAAGAGAGTAATCAATTCCGTTTCTTATTGTGTTTGAATACTTCTATATCATGCTGTGTCCAGTCATTTCAGTATGGTATCATTGTATCAGTGTGCCAGTCATGCAAGAAGAAAACTGCAAGGAAGTTTTCTCAATAAGATAGGAGGTTGAATATATAGAAACAAATGTTTAGAAAATTACCATGATTTCGAAGTTCAGAGGCTTGGTTCTGATGTGGTTTGATGCATTTTCAGCTCATTAAGGATTCTCTGGGTAGAGTTTACTTACCTTTTATGTGGGCATACACATCCTACCTTTTATAATTGTAGGCGATCTCTAATTTTGTTATTTTTGAAATGTCTTTACTACCTTCTCTCAGCAGTATTTTTGGCATGCAATATTAGCTACAAGTGTCGTCACAAAAAGAAAAGGGCTACAAGTGGTAGTTTGTTTTTCTGCAGCAACAGGAATTGAAGGAAATGCAGTCATTTGCTGCACGAGTAATATTTTTCTGAGACATTGCTAAGTGACTAAAACTTGAATGGAATGTTTCCAGGTATATGTGATGTAATACATCAGAAAGACATGGATGAAAGTTGCCATTCAAGATTCATATTTTTTTCCCTTCCCCTGCTAACACTTAATTCTTAATTCAACCCATGAAAACAATCTACTTATTTTCCCTTTGGTCTGCCAGTTTTTTTCTTTTAGGTCTATGGAAGTCCTTATCCCACCTGATTGATTTACATTAAGCCACCTCACTGATGGCAAAAAGAACTGTAACAATTACAGGGAATGTGGTGGGGAGGGAGGCGCAACTGCAGAAGTCAGGAACACCAAAGACAAAAGAGACGAAAATGAAGGTAGCGGAACAAAATTTTCATTAGAAATCACCGTCATAGTTAGGCACGTGTCCTTTTGCTCTTTTTCTTACCGCCTTAAAAACAACACATATGAATAAATTAGCGTGTGAATTGAAACTTTGTTTTCTGTCTGCGGATAATTATGGAAAGCATGTTCCATATCATGCTTCATCTTTCTTGTGATATTCTGTTTTGCATGAACACCAACGAATATTAGGATGCTTCAGACTTGGATAAAAGCATAGTTGTGCACATCCTCTTTGTGCTAAAGTTCCATATGTTCATTTGCTTAGATTTGTGATAATAATATTATTCTGCGCAGCTCACATAGTATGGCAGACCACTTATGTAGAGAAGCAGCAACAAAAGAATTGTACCAAGCAACATGGATATGCAGATACGGAATGCTTTTGTTGTTCTCTTTCGTACCTATACAATTATGCAAGTGACCTAAGCTGCTAAACTCTTTGGCTCTGTGTCAGTGTGCCCATGTCTGTGCCTGTAGTTGGTGTTTCTCAATAAAAAAATGTCTAGCTACTTGCCCTGTCGTAAGCTACTAGCGCCAACGATAGCCGGCATGGAGAAATGCACCTACGACCCATCTAGTACTTCTTGATCTCCTATGTTCCACGACTTTTCAATTGCATGAATAACAGCTTGCTAAAACAATTGTTAATGACATAGAAGACTACTAATACCTGCATAATATATTAGTATCGCAAAGTCCTATGGAGTGCAAAGTACAAGTATGCAAATAGAGAGGAAGGTTACCATGTCGAATAGTTGGTGGAGACAAGGATGGTGGGAAACCGGCAAACAAATGAGCACCCTTGTTATTGCGCTTTGATGCAAGGAACCACTCAAGCTCTAAAGTCTTCAGATTCAACGAAACCAAATGGAATGTATATTCGTCTTCTCCAATCCCTTGTAGGAGTAAGTATCCCCCCGCTACGCCCATGAACATATAGCCGCCATTATTTACGGGTAAATTGAACGTTGCCTCTGACAGCCACTGGTTCGCACCAACTCCATCATTTTGCAACACATAATACCTGAGTTCAGGTGTGAAATGCTCATTCAAAAACATCTTAATCCTTCCATTCTCTGCCTCCAGAATGGCAACCTGTGCTTCACTGGTGCCATGCGGGAGGTCCACAACTGAGAAACTCATGCTGCGAGTGTCGAGCATGAGCAACTTGCTTGCCCGAAAAAGCACCCAACAGAAGTAGCCGTCTGCATAGTGGCGTATTGGCGACCGCCGGTAACTTGCTTGCTGGTTACCTGATCCTGTGAGCAGACTGATCCAATTGTCAAATGTAACAGCACGCCATTGTTCAGCACCTGAACCTGAAGAGAAGATGATGAGGAGCAGCTTGGTTTTGCACTGCACCAAGCAAATAACTCTGAAAGACATGCCCTCCTCATCCTCGGCTGCTGGAGGAGCAAGGAAGGGCTCGAAACGCAGCACGTCGGGTGGCTGCACCAAGGCGGCTAGGTCGTCGGGGATGGGAGGTAGCAGGATGTAGCGCCGGGACAGGGGGTCACAGACAGCCAGCTCCCTGACAAAGACGTGGCAGTTGTATTTGGTGCCCTCTGGGACGCCGGAAAGGAGGACGCGGCCGTCCCGCAAGTCGCGCCTACGCCAGCGCGCGGCGTTGGGGAGGAAGGCGCATGAGAAGTCGGCGGCGTCAAGCCCGGAGAAAGCGCTCGCGGCGGCCGCGGAGGGGTGCGGCGGCTGGGCCAGTTGCAGCAGCGGCAGGTCCCATCGGGGCCCGCGGGGATGGGGAGAAACGATGCCCAATAGAGACGGCGGGTAGCGAGTGCGGAAGCGGCGGAGGAATCGGTGATTGGTGACGAGGCGGCGGATGGAGACGCGGGCCATGGAGGCGCGGACGAGGTCGGCGGCGTCGGAGAGGCAGAGGAGGATTTCCTCGAGCATCTCGTCTGGTAGGGAAAGCAGCGTCGTCGGCGGGATGTCGCCAGGAAGGCAGCGAAGCGTCGACGACGCCATTGGGATCGATCTGGACTTCTCGAGTATGGAGGGGAGGGGGGAATGGGGTTTCCGTTTCCTTGCTCTTTCTTGCTCTCTGGACTCGAGAGTGTGGACCGGGAGAATTGGGCCGCTGGTTCTGGAAACGGTGCGACTGTTTCCCAAAAATACGCTTCCTTTCAGCCGGTCTTTGCAAAATTGCTTTCGTTGGGGGGAAAAAGTGAAGACAAAAAATAGTTTGCAATTTTTTTCTACATCGTCTGTGTTTGGCAAAATTTCCATCCGCAACAACATCCGTGTTAAAAAAGTGAAGTCAAATTTTTTTTTCTTCAACATCACATATATTGCAAAAGATTTCTGCAAATGAATTCTGTTGCAAAGGGTTGTGCAACACTACCCTTGTTGCAATGGTGAAGACCATGCTAGACATTGGATGATGTCAGATCTAATGGCTACCGAGGCGACAAATATTTTAAAAAGATAGTCAACTGACACTTAGCATGCCCCGAAAGCTATCCAGGATGCCATGCGCAAAATTTCCATGATTCATGGCCATGCTGCATTTTTTCCGTGATTCGTGTGCACGATCAGACGGTTATCGTTACGTCGCGCCAAGGAGCAAGCGGGAGAACGTGCACTCTTCATTATCTGTTGATCACAAAATGAAGAGGCTGTACAAAAATTAAGCATGCCTTAAGTTCTGTTTTCACGTATAAGATTAAGTTAATTGTCTGTATCACATATGCAGAGGCCGGAAAGATCCCCTTTTCAGAAGAGATGTGCACATGAATGAGTGTATGTAAGTGTTTATGTTTGTATTGTGTCGGGTTAAGTATAATATCCATATTTTATCATTTATTTTACATGTGGGTATCAAAAACGAAATTTGATCATAAATTAAGCATGTCTAAATTATATTCCCTTTTTTTGCAGGGAAAATTATATTCCCTTTTACCCACAAAAAAATTATTCCCCTTAGAAAATGTGTTCAAAATTGTGGTTAAGATTAAGCTAAACTATAAAGTTAAAAAATGACGAATTAAGCTCAACTACAAAGTTAAAAAATGCCGAATATAAAGTTGGACATGGTAATGTCTCATGTCCATCGGACATGGTAATGTCTCATGCCCAACTCTAATAATTTTCCTATGATCATGCCTTATGCTTGATCACAAAGGCACTACGGAAAACTATAAGTACAATGCTTAACTCAAACTATAATTCTTAGCATACTTCGAGTACAGAAGGATGCTCGGATTTTGGTTCATGGCTCCACACAAAAGATGATGTTTACACAGAAAGGTCGGCATATAATTTTGTGAGCACTGATTTTTCAGAGAGACAGAAATGGCAAGGAGACTACTTCAGATTAGAAGGTCATGGAGAAAAAAATGGAGGAAGCTATTATGGGCAATTCAACGCCCAAATAAAATGAAAGTAATTTTGTGGATGTTGTCCCATAATTTCCCCCCAACAGGTGTTCAACTACAAGTGAGATCAACCCCTCAAGGTATGATTGTCGTTTCTGCGGTAGGGAGGAAACCATTGAACATTGCTTTTTTGCGATGTCACTATGTTAAAGAAATCTAGAAAGAGTTAAGAAAGATTATGGTTTTTGCCTGGAAAGTTTTACTCACATTAGGCAATGGATTTTGGAATGGCCACAAAACCCTACATATTTTCACTCTATGATTAAGGCAGTGGCAATATGGCACATATGAAAAATAGAAATGTCTTTCGTAATGGTGAGGCTTTAATTCATCATCTTCGTGTAGTGGGAACGATCAAAGCTTATGTTGAATTTACCAATATGCATTATTCCAGTTTGACCACTTCCATTAGATGTCAGGCCTTGAAGTCAAACCAAAAATGGTATTCGTCGCGGATGAGTCGATGCTTGTCAATGTGGATGCAGCAATATTCTCCCAATCTGCAAGAGCGAGCTTTCGTGTGGTGACACGTGATCACCGGGGAAGAATGCATGCAACAAACAAAGGTTACTTTAAGCGAGTTCAAATTCTTGAAGTAGTAGAAGACATGGCACTTCGTCAAATCTTAATCCTTGCCAATAACACTAGCATGCGGAAGATCATGGTAGCATCAGATTGCCTATGGTTGATCAACAAGGTCAAGGGTCTAGGTTTTGATGGGTCCCCTATTGGAGCCATAGTCCATGATATTAGGAAATGGGCCACACGGTTTGTATCTTGTACTTTTATCCATGCCAGATGTTCTGTTAACAAGGCAGCACGTGCTCTGGCTAAATCGACATAGCATGTTGTTTGGTAGTTATGAATGGATAAAAGGGTGCAGCTGCCCATTACCTAAAAAAACTCAATTTATAAGCATGTTGGCAGTTTTTTTTCCTTTTTGCAAAATTGTCGGCAGCTAATCATGAAGGAAATATGCCCTAGAGGCAATAATAAAGTTGTTATTTATATTTCCTTATATCATGATAAATGTTTATTATTCATGCTAGAATTGTATTAACCGGAAACTTAGTACATGTGTGAATACATAGACAAACAGATTGTCACTAGTATGCCTCTACTTGACTAGCTCGTTAATCAAAGATGGTTAAGTTTCCTAGCCATGGACAAAGAGTTGTCATTTGATGAACGGGATCACATCATTAGAGAATGATGTGATTGACTTGACCCATCCGTTAGCTTAGAACTTTGATCGTTTAGTTTACTGCTATTGCTTTCTCCATAACTTATACATGTTCCTATGACTATGAGATTATGCAACTCCTGAATACTGGAGGAATACTTAGTGTGCTATCAAACGTCACAACATAACTGGGTGACTATAAAGATGCTCTACAGGTGTCTCTGATGGTGTTTGTTGAGTTGGCATAGATCGAGATTAGAATTTGTCACTCCGTGTATCGGAGAGGTATCTCTGGGCCCTCTCGGTAATGCACGTCACTATAAGCCTTGCAAGCAATGTGACTAATGAGTTAGTTATGGGATGTTGCATTACGGAACAAGTAAAGAGACTTGCCAGTAACAAGATTGAACTAGGTATTGAGATACCGACGATCGAATCTCGGGCAAGTAACATACCAATGACAAAGGGAACAACATATGTTGTTATGCGGTTTGACCGATAAAGATCTTCGTAGAATATGTAGGAACCAATATGAGCATCCAGGTTCCGCTATTGGTTATTGACCGGAGACGAGTCTCGGTCATGTCTACATAGTTCTTGAACCCGTACGGTCCGCACGCTTAACGTTCGGTGACGATCGGTATTATGAGTTTATGTGCTTTGATGTACCGAAGGTAGTTCGGAGTCCCGGATATGATCACAGACATGACGAGGAGTCTCTAAATGGTCGAGACATAAAGATCGATATATTGGAAGGCTATGTTTGGACATTAGAATGGTTCCGGGTAAGTTCGGGCATTTACCAGAGTACCGGGGGGGTTGCTGGGACCCCCCTGGGGAGTGTATGGGCCTTAATGGGCTTTAGTGGGAGAGAGGAGGCGGCGGCCAAGGTGGGGGTACGCCCCCCCCAAAGCCCAATCCGAATTGGGGTGGGGGCCGGCCCCCCTTTCCTTCTCCCTCTCTCCCCTTCCTTCTCTCCTACTCCAACAAGGGAAAGGGGGAATCCTACTCCCACCGGGAGTAGGACTCCCCCCTTCAGGAGCGCCATAGAGGGCCGGACCTCCCCCTCCTCCACTCCTTTATATACGAGGGAGGGGGCACCCCATAGACACACAAGTTGATTGTTTAGCCGTGTGTGGTGCCCCCCTCCACAGAATTCCACCTCGGTCATATCGTTGTAGTGCTTACGCAAAGACCTGCGTCGGTAACTTCATCATCACCGTCATCACGCCGTCGTGCTGACGAAACTCTCCCTCGACCTCAGCTGGATTAGAGTTCGTGGGACGTCACCGAGCTGAACGTGTGCAGATCGCGGAGGTGCCGTACCTTCGGTGCTAGGATCGGTCAGATCGTGAAGACGTATGACTACATCAACCGCATTGTCATAACGCTTCCGCTTACGGTGTACGAGGGTACGTAGACAACTCTATCCCCTCTCGTTGCTATGCATCACCTAGATGGATCTTGCGTGTGCGTAGGAATTTTTTTGAAATTACTGCATTCCCCATCAGTGGCATCTGAGCTAGGTCTATGCGTAGATGTTATATGCACGAGTAGAACACAAAGGAGTTGTGGGCATGGGTATATACATATTGCTTGCCGTCACTAGTTGATTCTTGATTCAGCGGTATTGTTAGATGAAGCGGCTCAGACCGACATTACGCTTACGCTTACGCGAGACTGGTTCTACCAACGTGCTTCGCACACAGGTGGCTAGTGGGTGTCAGTTTCTCCAACTTTAGTTGAATCGGATTCAATGAACAGGGTTCTTTCTGAAGATCAAAAAGCAATCACTATACCGCGTTGTGGTTTTCTATGCGTAGGTAAGAACGGTTCTTGCTCAGACCATAGCAGCCACGTAAAACTTGCAACCACAAAGTAGAGGACGTCTAACTTGTTTTTGCATGGCATGTTGTGATGTGATATGGTCAAGACATGATGCTAAATTTTATTGTATGATATGATCATGTTTTGTAACACAGTTATCGGCAACTGGCAGGAGCCATATGGTTGTTGCTTTATTGTATGAAATGCAATCACCATGTAATTGCTTTATTTTATCACTAAGCGGTAGTGATAGTCGTAGAAGCAATAGTTGGCGAGACAACAACGATGCTTCGATGGAGATCAAGGTGTCAAGCCGGTGACGATGGTGATCATGACGGTGCTTTGGAGATGGAGATCAAAGGAACAAGATGATGATGGCCATATCATATCACTTATATTGATTGCATGTGATGTTTATCCTTTATGCATCTTATTTTGCTTAGTTCGACGGTAGCATTATAAGATGATCTCTCACTATATTTGAAGGTACAAGTGTTCTCCCTGAGTATGCACCGTTGCTACAGTTCGTCGTGTCGAGACACCACATGATGATCAGGTGTGATAAGCTCTAGGTTCACATACAACGGGTGCAAGCCAGTTTTGCACACGCGGAATACTCGGGTTAAACTTGACGAGCCTAGCATATGCAGATATGGCCTCGAAACACTGAGACCAAAAGGTCCAGCGTGAATCATATAGTAGATATGATCAACATAGTGATGTTCACCATTGAAAATTACTCCATCTCACGTGATGATCGGACATGGTTTAGTTGATGTGGATCACGTGATCACTTATATGATTAGAGAGATGTCTATCTAAGTGGGATTTCTTAAGTAATTTGATTAATTGAACTTTAATTTATCATGAACTTAGTACATGATAGTATTTTGCATGTCTATATTGTTGTAGATAGATGGCCCGTGTTGCTGTTCCATAGAATTTTATTGCGTTCCTAGAGAAAGCTAAGTTGAAAGATGATGGTAGCAACTACACGGACAGGGTCCGTAACTTGAGGATTATCCTCATTGCTGCACAGAAGAATTACGTCCTGGAAGCACCGCTAGGTGACAAACCCGCTGCAGGAGCAACGCCAGATGTTGTGAACACCTGGCAGAGCAAAGCTGATGACTACTCGATAGTTCAATGTGCCATGCTTTACAGCTTAGAACCGGGACTTCAACGACGTTTTGAACGTCATGGAGCATATGAGATGTTCCAAGAGTTGAAGTTAATATTTCAAGCAAATGCTCGGATTGAGAGATATGAAGTCTCCAATAAGTTCTACAGCTGTAAGATGGAGGAGAATAGTTCCGTAAGTGAACATATACTCAGAATGTCTGGGTACCACAACCACTTGACTCAACTGGGAGTTAATCTTCCTGATGATAGTGTCATTGACAGAGTTCTTCAATCACTGCCACCAAGCTACAAGAGCTTCGTGATGAACTATAATATGCAAGGGATGGATAAAACGATTCCTGAGCTCTTCGCAATGCTAAAGGCTGCGGAGGTAGAAATCAAGAAGGAGCATCAAGTGTTGATGGTCAACAAGACCACCAGTTTCAAGAAAAAGGGTAAAGGGAAGAAGGGTAACTTCAAGAAGAACAACAAGCCAGTTGCTGCTCAAGTGAAGAAACCCACGTCTGGACCTAAGCCTAAGACTGAGTGCTTCTACTGCAAAGGAACTGGTCACTGGAAGCGGAACTGCCCCAAGTATTTGGCGAAGAAGAAGGATGGGAAAGTGAAAGGTATATTAGATATACATGTTATTGATGTGTACCTTACTAATGCTCGCAGTAGTGCCTGGGTATTTGATACTGGTTCAGTTGCTAACATTTGCAACTCGAAACAGGGGCTATGGATTAAGCGAAGATTGGCTAAGGACGAGGTGACGATGCACGTGGGGAATGGTTCCAAAGTCGATGTGATCGTCGTCAGCACGCTACCTCTACATCTACCTTCGGGATTAGTTTTAGACCTAAATAATTGTTATTTGGTGCCAGCGTTGAGCATGAACATTATATCTGGATCTTGTTTGATGCGAGACGATTATTCATTTAAATCAGAGAATAATGGTCGTTCTATTTATGTGAGTAATATCTTTTATGGCCATGCACCCTTGATGAGTGGTCTATTTTTACTAAATCTTGATAGTAGTGATACACATGTTCATAGTATTGATGCCAAAAGATGCAGAGTTGATAATGATAGTGCAACTTATTTGTGGCACTACCGTTTAGGTCATATTGGTGTAAAGCGCATGAAGAAACTCCATTTTGATGGACTTCTGGAATCACTTGATTATGAATCACTTGGTACTTGCGAACCATGCCTCATGGGCAAGATGACTAAAACTCCGTTCTCCGGAACAATGGAGCGAGCAAAAGAGTTATTGGAAATCATACATACTGATGTATGTGGTCCAATGAACATTGAAGCTCGCGGCGGATATCATTATTTTCTCACCTTGACACATGATTTGAGCAGATATGGGTATATCTACTTAATGAAACATAAGTCTGAAACATTTGAAAAGTTCAAAGAATTTCAGAGTGAAGTGGAAAATCATCGTAACAAGAAAATCAAGTTTCTACGATCTGATCGTGGAGGTGAATATTTGAGTTATGAGTTTGGACTTCATTTGAAACAATGCGGAATAGTTTCGCAACTCACGCCACCTGGAACACCACAACGTAATGGTGTGTCCGAACGTCGTAACATCACTTTATTAGATATGGTGCGATCTATGATGTCTCTCACTGATTTACCACTATCATTTTGGGGTTATGTTTTAGAGACGGCTGCATTCATGTTAAATCATCTAAATCCGTTGAGACGACACCTTATTAACTATGGTTTGGCAAGAAACCCAAGTTGTCGTTTCTTAAAGTTTGGGGTTGTGATGCTTATGTGAAAAAGCTTAAACCTAATAAGCTCGAACCCAAATTGGAGAAAAGTGTCTTCATAGGATACCCAAATGAGACTATTGGGTACACCTTCGATCACAGATCCGAAGGCAAGATATTCGTTGCTAAGAATAGATCCTTTCTAGAGAAGGAGTTTCTCTCGAATGAAGTGAGTGGGAGGAAAGAAGAACTTGACGAGGTAATTGTACCTTCTCCCTTCTTGGAAAGTAGTTCATCACTGAAATCAGTTCCAGTGATTCCTACACCAGTAAGTGAGGAAGCTAATGATGATGATCATGAAACTTTTGATCAAGTTACTACCGAACCTCATAGGTCAACCAGAGTAAGATCCGCACCAGAGTGGTACGATAATCCTGTTCTGGAAGTCATGTTACTTGACCATGACGAACCTACGAACTATGAGGAAGCGATGATGAGCCCAGATTCCGCAAAATGGCTTGAGGCCATGAAATCTGAGATGGGATCCATGTATGAGAACAAAGTATGGACTTTGGTTGACTTGCCCGATGATCGGCATGCCATAGAGAATAAATGGATCTTCAAGAAGAAGACTGACACTGACGATAATATTACTGTCTACAAAGCTCGACTTGTTGCAAAAGGTTTTTGAAAAGTTCAAGGAGTTGACTACGATGAGACCTTCTCACCCGTAGCGATGCTTAAGTCCGCCTGAATCATGTTAGCAATTGCCGAATTTTATGATTATGAAATTTGACAAATGGATGTCAAAACTGCATTCCTTAATGGATATCTTAAAGAAGAGTTGTATATGATGCAACCAGAAGGTTTTGTCGATCCAAAAGGTGCTAACAAAGTGTGCAAGCTCAAGCGATCCATTTATGGACTGGTGCAAGCCTCTCGAAGTTGGAATATACACTTTGATAGTGTGATCAAAGCATATGGTTTTATACAGATGTTTGGAGAAGCCTGTATTTACAATAAAGTGAGTGGGAGCTCCGTAGCATTTCTGATATTATATGTAGATGACATATTGTTGATTGGAAATGATACTGAATTTCTAAATAGCATAAAAGGATACTTGAATAAGAATTTTTCAATGAAAGACCTCGGTGAAGTTGCTTATATATTGGGCATCAAGATCTATAGAGATAGATCAAGACGCTTAATTGGACTTTCATAAAGCACATACCTTGATAAAGTTTTGAAGAAGTTCAAAATGGATTAGGCAAAGAAAGGGTTCTTGCCTGTATTACAAGGTGTGAAGTTGAGTCAGACTCAATGTCCGACCACCGTAGAAGATAGAGAGAAAATGAAAGATGTTCCCTATGCTTCAGCCTTAGGCTCTATCATGTATGCAATGCTGTGTACCAGACCTGATGTGTGCCTTGCTATCAGTTTAGCAGGGAGATATCAGAGTAATCCAGGAGTGGATCACTGGACAGCGGTCAAGAATATCATGAAATACCTAAAAAGGACTAAGGATATGTTTCTCGTATATGGAGGTGACAAAGAGCTCGTCGTAAATGGTTACGTCGATGCAAGCTTTGACATTGATTCGGATGGCTCTAAGTCACAAACCGGATACGTGTTTTTATTAAATGATGGAGCTGTCAGTTGGTGCAGTTCCAAGCAGAGCGTCGTGGCGGGATCTACGTGTGAAGCGGAATATATAGCTGCTTCAGAAGCAGCAAATGAAGGAGTCTGGATGAAGGAGTTCATATCCGATCTAGGTGTCATACCTAGTGCATCGGGTCCAGTGAAAATCTTTTGTGACAATACTGGTGCAATTGCCTTGGCAAAGGAATCCAGATTTCACAAGAGAACCAAGCACATCAAGAGACGCTTCAATTCCATCCGCGATCAAGTCAAGGAGGGAGACATAGAGATTTGCAAGATACATACGGATCTGAATGTTGCAGACCCGTTGACTAAGCCTCTCTCACGAGCAAAACATGATCAGCACCCAGACTCCATGGGTATTAGAATCATTACAATGTAATCTAGATTATTGACTCTAGTGCAAGTGGAAGACTGAAGGAAATATGGCCTAGAGGCAATAATAAAGTTGTTATTTATATTTCCTTATATCATGATAAATGTTTATTATTCATGCTACAATTGTATTAACCGGAAACTTAGTACATGTGTGAATACATGGACGAATAGAGTGTCACTAGTTTGCCTCTGCTTGACTAGCTCGTTGAATCAATGATGGTTATGTTTCCTAACCATAGACATGAGTTGTCATTTGATTAACGGGATCACATCATTAGAGAATGATGTGATTGACTTGACCCATCCGTTAGCTTAGCACGATGATCGTTTAGTTTGTTGCTATTGCTTTCTCCATAACTTATACGTGTTCCGATGACTATGAGATCATGCAACTCCCGAATACCGGAGGAATGATACATCCATTTTGCATCATGCTTTTATATCGATATTTATCACATTACGGGATGTTATTACACATTATGTCACAATACTTATGCCTATTCTCTCTTATTTTACAAGGTTTACATGAAGAGGGAGAATGCTGGCAGCTGGAATTCTGGGCTGGAAAAGGAGCAAATATTAGAGACCTATTCTGCACAACTCCAAAAGTCATGAAACTTCACGGGAGCAAGTTTCAGAATATATAAAAAATATTGGGAGAAAGAAGTACGAGAGGGGGCCCACCAACCATCCACGAGGGTGGGGGCGCGCCCTACCCCCCTGGGCATGCCCCCTACCTCGTGGGCCCCCTGCCAGCCCTCTGATGCCCATATTTGGCTATATGCAGTCTTTCGTTGAGGAAAAAATCATAAGCTAGCTCACAGGACGAAACTCCGCCACCACGAGGCGGAACCTTGGCGGAACCAATCTAGGGCTCCGACGGAGCTGTTCTGCCAGGGAAACTTCTCTCCGGGAGGGGGAAATCATCACCATTGATCCTCTCATCGGGAGGGGTCAATCTTCATCAACATATTCACCAGCACCATCTCATCTCAAACCCTAGTTCATCTCTTGTATCCAATCTTTGTCTCAAAGCCTGAGATTGGTACCTGTGGGTTGCTAGTAGTGTTGATTACTCCTTGTAGTTGATGCTAGTTGGTTTATTCGGTGGAAGATCATATGTTCAGATCCTTTATGCATATTAATACCCCTCTGATTATGAACATGAATATGATTTGTGAGTAGTTACGTTTGTTCCTGAGGACATGGGAGAAGTCTTGCTATAAGTAGTCATGTGAATTTGGTATTCGTTCGATATTTTGATGAGATGTATGTTGTCTTTCCTCTAGTGGTGTCATGTGAACGTCGACTACATGACACTTCACGATTTTTTGGGCCTAGAGGAAGGCATTGGGAAGTAATAAGTAGATGATAGGTTGCTAGAGTGACAGAAGCTTAAACCCTATTTTATGAGTTGCTTCGTAAGGGGCTGACTTGGATCCATATGTTTCATGCTATGGTTAGGTTTACCTCAATACTTCTTTTGTAGTTGCGGATGCTTGCAATAGGGGTTAATCATAAGTGGGATGCTTGTCCAAGGAAGGGCAGTATCCAAGCACCGGTCCACCCACATATCAAATTATCAAAGTACCGAACGCGAATCATATGAACGTGATGAAAACTAGCTTGACGATAATTCCCATGTGTCCTCGGGAGCGCTTTCCTTTATATAAGAGTTTGTCCAAGCTTGTCCTTTGCTACAAAAAGGATTGGACCATCTTGCTGCACATTATTTACTTTATTACTTGTTCCCCGTTACAAATTACCTTATCACAAAACTATCTGTTACCGATAATTTCAGTTCTTGCAAAGAATACCTTACTGAAAACTGCTTATCATTTCCTTCTGCTCCTCGTTGGGTTCGACACTCTTACTTATCGAAAGGACTAAAATAGACCCCTATACTTGTGGGTCATCAAGACTCTTTTCTGGCGCCGTTTCCGGGGAGTGAAGCACCTTTGGTAGGTGTAATTTGGTAAGGAAAAATTTATATAGTGTGCTGAAATTTACTGTCACTTGTTACTATGGAACATAATCCTTTGAGGGGCTTGTTCGGGGTATCTTCTCCCCGGCCAGTAGAGCAAAGAGTTTCTCCTCAACCTACTGAACCTACTGAAAATGTTTACTTTGAAATTCCTTTGGGTATGATAGAGAAACTGCTAGCTAATCCTTTCACAGGTGATGGAACATTACATCCCGATTTGCACCTAATCTATGTGGATGAAGTTTGTGGATTATTTAAGCTTGCAGGTATGCCCGAGGATGTTATCAAGAAGAAGTTCTTCCCTTTATCTTTGAAGGGAAAGGCATTGACATGGTTTAGGCTATGTGATGATATGGGGTCATGGAACTACAACCGATTGAAATTGGAATTTCATCAGAAGTTTTATCCTATGCATCTTGTCCATCGTGATCATAATTATATATATATAATTTTTGGCCTCGCGAAGGAGAAAGCATCGCTCAAGCTTGGGGGAGGCTTAAGTCAATGTTATATTCATGCCCCAATCATGAGCTCTCAAGAGAAATTATTATTCAAAAACTTTATGCTCGGCTTTCTCTCGATAATCGCTCCAAGCTCGATACTTCTTGTACTGGTTCTTTTATGATGAAGACTATTGGATTCAAATGGGATTTATTGGACAGAATTAAATGCAACTCTGAAGATTGGGATCTCAACGAAGGTAAGGAGTCAGGTATAACCCCAAAGTTCAATTGTGTTAAATCTTTTATGGATACCGATGCTTTCCGTGAATTTAGCACTAAATATGGACTTGACTCTGAGATAGTAGCTTCTTTCTGTGAATCCTTTGCTACTCATGTTGATATTCCTAAGGAGAAGTGGTTTAAATATAATCCTCCCATTGAAGTAAAAGTAGCTGCACCTATTAAAGTTGAATAAAAGACTATCACTTATAATGATCCTGTTGTTCCTACTACTTATATTGAGAAACCACCTTTCCCATTTAGAATAAAGGATCATGCTAAAGCTTCAACTGTGGTTCGTAAGAGTAATACTAGAACACCTAATACCTCTGAGCAAATTAAAGTTGAACCTAGTGTAGCTATGGTTAAAGATCTCTTGGCCGATAATATTGATGGGCATGTTATTTACTTCTGTGATGAAGATGCTAGAATTGCTAGACCGGATACTAAAAATAAACATAGACCTGTTGTAGGCATGCCTGTTATTTCTGTTAAAATAGGAGATCATTGCTATCATGGCTTATGTGATATGGGTGCTAGTGCAAGTGCAATACCTCATTCCTTATATAAAGAAATTATGCATGATATTGCACCTGCTGAGATAGAGGAAATTGCTGTTACTATTAAGCTTGCCAATAGAGACACTATTTCACCAGTTGGGATTGTTAGAGATGTTGAAGTCTTGTGTGGGAAAGTTAAATATCCTGCTGAATTTCTTGTTCTTGGTTCCCCACAAGATGACTTTTGTCCCATTATATTTGGTAGACCTTTCTTGAATACTGTTAATGCTAAGATAGACTGCAAAAAGGATGTAGTTACTATTGGTTTGGGGGATATGTCTCATGAGTTTAACTTTGCTAAATTTCGTAGACAATCCCATGATAAAGAATTGCCTAGTAAAGATGAAATTATTGGTCTTGCTTCTATTGTCGTGCCTCCTAGTGATCCTTTAGAACAATATTTGCTAGACCATCAAAATGATATGTTTATGAATGAAAGAAGGAAAATAGATGAAGTATTCTTTAAATAGGGACCTATTTTGAAACACAACTTGCATGTTGAAATTCTAGGGGATCCTCCTCCACCCAAGGGTGATCCCGTGTTTGAGCTTAAACCTTTGCCTGATACTCTTAAATATGCTTATCTTGATGAGAAAGAGATATATCCTGTTATTATTAGTGCTAACCTTTTAGAGCATGAAGAAAAGAAATTATTAAAAACTCTAAAGAAGCATCATGCTGCTATTGGATATACTCTTGATGATCTTAAGGGCATTAGTCCCACTCTATGCCAGCACAAAATAAAATTGGAGAAAGACACGAAACTGGTTGTTGATCACCAACGATGGTTAAATCCTAAGATGAAAGAAGTTGTAAGAAAAGAAATACTAAAGCTTCTGGAGGCAGGTATAATTTATCCCGTTGCTGATAGTCACTGGGTAAGTCCTGTCCATTGTGTCCCTAAGAAGGGAGGTATTACTGTTGTTCCTAATGATAAAGATGAATTGATCCCACAAAGAATTGTTACAGGTTATAGAATGGTAATTGATTTCCGCAAATTAAATAAAAGACACTAAAAAGGATCATTACCCTCTACCTTTTATTAATCAAATGCTAGAAAGATTATCCAAACATACACAGTTTTGCTTTCTAGATGGTTATTCTGGTTTCTCTCAAATACCTGTGTCAAAAGAGGATCAAGAAAAGACAACTTTTACTTGCCCTTTCGGTACCTTTGCTTATAGACGTATGTCTTTTGGTTTATGCAATGCACCTGCTACCTTTCAAAGATGTATGACTGCTATATTCTCTGACTTTTGTGAAAAGATTGTTGAGGTATTCATGGATGATTTTTTTGTATATGGAACTTCTTTTGATGATTGCTTAAGCAACCTTAATCGAGTTCTGCAGAGATGTGAAGAAACTAATCTTGTCTTGAATTGGAAGAAGTGCCACTTTATGGTTAATGAAGGTATTGTCTTGGGGCATAAAATTTCTTAAATAGGTATTGAAGTTGATAAAGCTAAAGTTGATGCTATTGAAAATATGTCGTGTCCTAAGGACATTAAAGGTATAAGAAGTTTCCTTGGTCATGCCGGTTTTTATAGGAGGTTCATTAAGGACTTCTCTAAAATTTCTAGGCCTCTGACTAATCTCTTACAAAAAGATCTTCCTTTTGTCTTTGATGATGATTGTGTAGAAGCATTTGAAATACTTAAGAAAACTTTGATTTCTGCACCTATTGTTCAGCCTCCTGATTGAAATTTACCATTTGAAATTATGTGTGATGCTAGTGATTATGCTGTAGTAGATGTTCTAGGACAAAGGGTCAATAAAAAATTAAATGTTATCCAATATGCTAGTAAAACTCTAGACAATGCTCAAAGAAATTATGCTACTACTGAAAAGGAGTTTTTAGCAGTTGTATTTGCTTGTGATAAGTTCAGACCTTATATTGTTGATTCTAAAGTAACTGTTTACACTGATCATGCTGCTATTAAATATCTTATGGAAAAGAAAGATGCTAAACCTAGACTTATTAGATGGGTTCTCTTGCTACAAGAATTTGATTTGCATATTATTGATAGAAAGGGAG
The DNA here is from genome assembly GCF_018294505.1 of Triticum aestivum. Classification (NCBI taxonomy): domain Eukaryota; kingdom Viridiplantae; phylum Streptophyta; class Magnoliopsida; order Poales; family Poaceae; genus Triticum; species Triticum aestivum. The sequence goes on from NC_057797.1 coordinate 78,128,738, forward strand.
CTGAGAACCCCGTTGCAGACAACTTGTCTAGGTTAGAGAATGTTCTTGATGACCCACTACCTACTGATGATAGCTTTCCTGATGAACAACTAGCTGTCATAAATGCTTCTCATACCGCTCCATGGTATGCTGATTATGCTAATTATATTGTTGCTAAATTTATACCACCTAGTTTCACATACCAGCAAAAGAAAAAGTTCTTCTATGATTTAAGACATTACTTTTGGGATGACCCACACCTTTATAAAGGAGTAGATGGTGTTATTAGACGTTGTGTACCTGAGCATGAACAGGAACAGATCTTACGCAAGTGTCACTCTAAGGCTTATGGAGGACACCATGCTGGAGATAGAACTACACATAAGGTATTTCAATCCGGTTTTGATTGGCCTACTCTCTTCAAGGATGCTCGTAAGTTTGTCTTGTCTTGCGATGAATGTCAAAGAATTGGTAATATTAGTAGACGTCAAGAAATGCCTATCAATTATTCACTTGTTATATTGAGACATTTGATGTTTGGGGCTTTGATTATATGGGACCATTTCCTTCCTCTAATGGGTATACACATATTTTAGTTGTTGTTGATTACGTTACTAAGTGGGTAGAAGCTATTCCAACTAGTAGTGCTGATCATAACACCTCTATTAAGATGCTTAAATAAGTTATTTTTCCAAGGTTTGGAGTACCTAGATATTTAATGGCTGGTGGTGGTTCACATTTTATTCATGGTGCCTTTCGTAAAATGCTTGCTAAGTATGATGTTAATCATAGAATTGCATCTCTGTATCACCCAAAGTCTAGTGGTCAAGTAGAATTGAGTAATAGAGAGCTTAAATTAATTTTGCAAAAGACTGTTAATAGATCTAGAAAGAATTGGTCCAAGAAAATTGATGATGCATTATGGGCATATATAACTGCATATAAAAATCCTATGGGTATGTCTTCGTATAAAATGGTTTATGGAAAAACATGTCACTTACCTCTTGAACTAGAACATAAGGTATATTGGGCCATTAAAGAGCTCAGTTATGATTTCAAACTTGCCGGTGAGAAGAGGCTTTTTGACATTAGCTCACTTGATGAATGGAGAACCCAGGCCTATGAGAATGCCAAACTATTTAAAGAAAAAGTTAAAAGATGGCGTGACAAAGGGATACAAAAACGTGAGTTTAATGTAGGTGAATATGTATTGTTATACAACTCTCGTTTAAGATTTTTTGCAGGCAAACTTCTCTCTAAATGGGAAGGCCCTTACGTCGTCGAGGAGGTCTATCGTTCTAGTGCCATAAAAATCAACAACTTCGAAGGCACTAATCCGAGGGTGGTGAACGGTCAAAGAATCAAACATTATATCTCAGGTAATCCCATAAATGTTGAAACTAATGTTATTGAAACCGTAACCCCGGGGGAATACATAAGCGACACTTTCCAGAACGTTTTAGACTCTGAAAAGGAATAGGTATGTGGTACGGTAAGTAAACCGACTCCAAAACAGTTCTAATAGCAATTTTTCTCTGTTTTGCGATATTTAAGAAAATAGAAAAATAAGAAGCAGCCTAGGAAGGACATGAGGCGTCCACGAGGGTGGAGGGCGCGCCCTACCCCCTAGGCGCGCCCCTGCCTCGTGGGCACCTCGTGTGCTCTCCGGACTCGGTTTTCTTGCACGATACTTTTTTTGGTCAGTAAAAATTCATTATATAATCTCCCGAAGGCTTTGATTAGAAATCCTTCTTGCTACCTCTTGAGCACTGCGTTGGTTTTCCCTTGAAGAGGAAAGGGTGATGCAGTAAAGTAGCGTACGTATTTCCCTCGGTTTTTGAGAACCAAGGTATCAATCCAGTAGGAGATCACGCTCGAGTCCCACGCACCTACACAAACAAATAAGAACCTTGCAACCAACGCGATAAAGGGGTTGTCAATCCCTTCACAGTCACTTACAAGAGTGAGATCTGATAGATATGATAAGATAGTAATTTTTGGTATTTTTATGATAAAGAGAAATAAAGATGCAAAGTAAAATAAATGGCAATAAAAATAGCTAAGTGTTGGAAGATTAATATGATGGAAGATAGACCCGGGGGCCATAGGTTTCACTAGTGGCTTCTCTCAAGAGCATAAGTATTACGTGGGTAAACGAATTACTGTCGAGCAATTGATAGAATTGAGCATAGTTATGAGAATATCTAGGTATGATCATGTATATAGGCATGTCCGTGACAAGTAGACCGAAACGATTCTGCATCTACTACTATTACTCCACACATCGACCGTTATCCAGCATGCATCTAGAGTATTAAGTTCATAAGAACAGAGTAATGCTTTAAGTAAGATGACATGATGTAGAGGGATAAATGTTGGGGAACGTAGCATAAATTCAAAATTTTCCTACGTGTCACCAAGATCAATCTATGGAGTCATCTAGCAACGAGGGATGAGTGGATCTACAAACCCTTGTAGATCGCACGCGGAAGCATTCAAGAGAACGGGGTTGATGGAGTCGTACTCGTCGTGATCCAAATCACCGATGATCCTAGCGCCGAACGGACGGCACCTCCGCGTTCAACACACGTATGGAGCAGCAACGTCTCCTCCTTCTTGATCCAGCAAGGGGGGAGGAGAGGTTGATGGAGATCCAACAACACAACGGCGTGGTGGTGGAAGTAGCGGGATTCCAACAGAGCTTCGCCAAGCGCTGCGGGAGGAGGGAGATGTGTCATGGGAGGGAGAGGGAGGCGCCAGGGCTTAGGTTAGGTTGCCCTCCCTCCCCCCACTATATATAGGGCCAAGGGAGAGGGGGAGGGCGCAGCCTTGCCCCTTCCTCCAAGGAAGGGTGCGGCCAAGGGGGGGAGGAGTCCATCCTCCCCAAGGCACCTCGGAGGTGCCTTCCCCTTTAGGACTCTCCCCTCCTCTTGTCCCTTTGGCGCATGGGCCTCTAGGGGCTGGTGCCCTTGGCCCATGTAGGCCAAGGCGCACCCCCTACAGCCCATGTGGCCCCCCGGGGCAGGTGGCCCCACCCGGTGGACCCCCGGGACCCTTCCGGTGGTCCCGGTACAATACCGGTGACCCCGAAACTTGTCCCGATGCCGAAATAGCACTTCCTATATATAATTCTTTACCTCCGGACCATTCCGGAACTCCTCGTGACGTCCGGGATCTCATCCGGGACTCCGAACAACTTTCGGGTTACCGCATACTAATATCTCTATAACCCTAGCGTCACCGAACCTTAAGTGTGTAGACCCTACGGGTTCGGGAGACATGCAGACATGACCGAGATGACTCTCCGGTCAATAACCAACAGCGGGATCTTGATACCCATGTTGGCTCCCACATGTTCCACGATGATCTCATCGGATGAACCACGATGTCAAGGACTTAATCAATCCCGTATACAATTCCCTTTGTCTAGCGGTACGATACTTGCCCGAGATTCGATCGTCGGTATCCCGATACCTTGTTCAATCTCGTTACCGGCAAGTCTCTTTACTCGTTCCGTAACACATCATCCCGTGATCAACTCCTTGATCACATTGTGCACATTATGATGATGTCCTACCGAGTGGGCCCAGAGATACCTCTCCGTTTACACGGAGTGACAAATCCCAGTCTCGATTCGTGCCAACCCAACAGACACTTTCGGAGATACCCGTAGTGTACCTTTATAGTCACCCAGTTACGCTGTGACGTTTGGTACACCCAAAGCACTCCTACGGTATCCGGGAGTTGCACAATCTCATGGTCTAAGGAAATGATACTTGACATTAGAAAAGCTTTAGCATATGAACTACATGATCTTGTGCTAGGCTTAGGATTGGGTCTTGTCCATCACATCATTGTCCTAATGATGTGATCCCGTTATCAATGACATCCAATGTCCATGGTCAGGAAACCGTAACCATCTATTGATCAACGAGCTAGTCAACTAGAGGCTTACTAGGGACATGGTGTTGTCTATGTATCCACACATGTATCTGAGTTTCCTATCAATACAATTATAGCATGGATAATAAACGATTATCATGAATAAGGAAATATAATAACAATCAATTTATTATTGCCTCTAGGGCATATTTCCAACAATCTCCCACTTGCACTAGAGTCAATAATCTAGTTCACATCGTCAGTTCACATCGTCATGTGATTAACACTCACAGGTCACATCGCCATGTGACCAACATCCAAAGAGTTTACTAGTGTCACTAAACTAGTTCACATCATCATGTGATTAAGACTCAATGAGTTCTGGGTCTGATCATGTTTTGCTTGTGAGAGAGGTTTTAGTCAATGGGTCTGCAACATTCAGATCCGTATGTACTTCGCAAATTTCTATGTCATCTTGTAGATGCAACTACTACGCTACATTTGGAGCTATTCCAAACAACTGTTCTACTATACGAATCCAGTTTACTATTCAGAATAATCTGGATTAGTGTCAAAGTTTGCATCGGCGTAACCCTTTACGACGAACTCTTTTACCACCTCCACAATCGAGAAAATTCCTTAGTCCACTAGTTACTAAGGATAACTTTGACCGCTGTCTTGTGATCCATTCTTGGATCACTCTTGTACCCCTTGACTGACTCATGGCAAGGCACACTTCAGGTGCGGTACACAGCATAGCATACTATAGAGAGCCTATGATAAAAGCATAGGGGACGACCTTCGTCCTTCCTCTTTCTTCTGCCGTGGTCGAGCTTTAAGTCTTAACTTCATACCTTACAACTCAGGCAAGAACTCCTTCTTTGACTGATCCATCTTGAACACCTTCAAGATCATGTCAAGGTATGTGCTCATTTGAAAGTACCATTAAGAATTTTGATCTATCCTTATAGATCTTGATGCTCAATGTTCAAGTAGCTTAATCCAGGCTTTCCATTGAAAAATACTTTCCAAATAACCCTATATGCTTTCCAGAAATTCTACGTCATTTCTGATCAACAATATGTCAACATATATTTATCAGAAATTCTATAGTGCTCCCACTCACTTCTTTGGAAATACAAGTTTCTCATAAACTTTGTATACACCCAAAACTTTGATCATCTTATCAAAGCATACATTCCAACTCCGAGATGCTTACTCCAGTCCCTAGAAGATTGCTGGAGCTTTGCATACTTATTAGCATCTTTCAGGATTGACAAAACCTTCCGGTTTGTATCACATACAACCTTTCCTCAAAAAAACGTCGAGGAAACAATGTTTTGACATCCTATCTGCAAGATTTCATAAATAATGCAGTAATCGCTAATATAATTCCAACAGACTCTTAGCATCGCTACGAGTGAGAAAGTCTCATCGTAGTCAACTCCTTGAACTTGTCAGAAAACATCTTAACGACAAGTCGAGCTTTCTTAATGGTGACATTTACCATCATTGTCCGTCTTCCTTTTAAAATCCATCTGCACTCAACAGCCTTACGACCATCGAGCTGTTCTGCCAAAGTCTACACTTTGTTTTCATACATGGATCCTCTCTCGGATTTTATGGCCTCGAGCCATTTATCGGAATCCGGGCCCACCATCGCTTCTCCATAGCTCGTAGGTTCATTGTTGTCTAGCAACATGACTTCCAAGACAGGATTACGTACCACTCTGAAGTAGTATGCATCCTTGTCATCCCACGAGGTTTGGTAGTGACTTGATCTGAAGTTTCATGATCACTATCATAAGCTTCCACTTCAATTGGTGTAGGTGCCACAGGAACAACTCCCTGTGCTCTGCCACACACTAGTTGAAGAGACGGTTCAATAACCTCATCAAGTCTCCACCATCCTCCCACTCAATTCTTTCGAGAGAAACTTTTCCTCGTGAAAGGACCCGATTCTAGAAACAATCCCTTATTGCTTTCGGATCTGAGACAGGAGGTATACCCAACTGTTTTGGGTGTCCTATGAAGATGCATTTATCCGCTTTGGGTTCGAGCTTATCAGCCTGAAACTTTTTCACATAAGCGTCGCAGCCCCAAACTTTTAAGAAATGACAGCTTAGGTTTCTCTAAACCATAGTTCATACGGTGTCATCTCATCGGAATTACGTGGTGCCCTATTTAAAGTGAATGTGGTTGTCTCTAATGCCTAACCCATAAACTATCGTGGTAATTCGATAAGAGACATCATGGTATGCATCATATCCAATAGGGTGCAGTTATGATGTTCGGACACACCATCACACTATGGTGTTCCAGGCTGTATTAGTTGTGAAACAATTTCCACAATGTCTTAATTCTGTGCCAAACTCGTAATTCAGATATTCATCTCTATGATCATATCATAGATATTTTATCCTCTTGTCACGACGATCTTTCAACTTCACCCTGAAATTACTTGAACCTTTCAATAATTCAGACTCGTGATTCATCAAGTAAATATACTCAACATCTACTCAAATCATCTGTGAAGTAAGAACATAACGATATCCACTACATGCCTCAGCACTCATTGGACTGCACACATCAAAATGTATTACTTCCAACAAGTTGCTTTTTAGTTCCATTTTACTGAAAACGAGGCTTTCAGTCATCTTGCCCATGTGGTATGATTTGCATGTCTCAAGTGATTCAAAATCAAGTGAGTCCAAACGCTCCATTTGCATGGAGTTTCTTCATGCATATACACCAATAGACATGGTTCGCATGCCTCAAACTTTTCAAAAACGAGTGAGCCCAAAGATCCATCAACATGGAGCTTCTTCATGCGTTTTATACCGATATGACTTACGTGGCAGTGCCACAAGTAGGTGGTACTATCATTACTATCTAATATCTTTTGGCATGAACATGTGTATCACTATGATCGAGATTCAATGAACCATTCATTTTAGGTGCAAGACCATTGAAGGTATTCTTCAAATAAAGAGAGTAACCATTATTCTCCTTAAATGAATAACCGTATTGCGATAGACATAATCCAGTCATGTCTATGCTCAACGCAAACACCAAATAACAATTATTTAGGTTTTAATACCAATCTCGATGGTAGAGGGAGCGTACGATATTTGATCAACCTTGGAAATACTTCCAACACATATCGTCATCTCACCTTTAGCTAGTCTCCGTTTATTCCGTAGCTTTTATTTCGAGTTACTAACACTTAGCAACCGAACCGGTATCTAATACCCTGGTGCTACTAGGAGTACTAGTAAAGTACACATTAACACAATGTATATCCAATATACTTCTATCGACCTTGCCAGCCTTCTCATCTACCAAGTATCTAGGGTAATTCTGCTCCAGTGGTTGTTCCCCTTATTACAGAAGCACTCAGTCTCGGGTTTGGGTTCAACCTTGGGTTTCTTCACTAGAGCAGCAGCTGAATTGCCGTTTCATGAAGTATCCCTTTGTTCCCTTGCCCTTCTTGAAACTAGTGGTTTCACCAACCATCAACAATTGATGCTCCTTCTTGATTTCTACTTTCGCGGTGTCAAACATCGCGAATATCTCAAGGATCATCATATATGTCCCTGATATATCATAGTTCATCACGAAGCTCTAGCAGCTTGGTGGTAATGACTTCGGAGAACCATCACTATTTCATCTGGAAGATCAACTCCCACTCGATTCAAGCGATTGTTGTACTCAGACAATCTGAGCACAAGCACAACAATTGAGCTTTTCTCCTTAGTTTGCAGGCTAAGAAAATCGTCGGAGGTCTTATACCTCTTGACGTGGGCACGAGCCTGAAATCCCAATTTCAGCCCTCGAAACATCTCATATGTTTCGCGATGTTTCAAAACGTCTTTGGTGCCTCAACTCTAAACCGTTTAACTGAACTATCACGTAGTTATCAAAATGTGTATGTCAGATGTTCGCAACATCCACAGACAACGTTCGAGGTTCAGCACACTGAGCGGTGCATTAAGGACATAAGCCTTCTATGAAGCAATGAGGACAATCCTCAGTTTACGGACCTAGTCCGCATAATTGCTACTATCAACTTTCAACTAAATTTTCTCTAGGAACATATCTAAACAGTAGAACTGAAGCGCGAGCTACGACATAATTTGCGAAGACCTTTTGACTATGTTCAGGATAATTAAGTTCATCTTATGAACTCCCACTCAGATAGACATCCCTCTAGTCATCTAAGTGATTACATTAACCGAGTCAACTAGGCCGTGTCCGATCATCACGTGAGACAGACTAGTCATCATCGGTGAACATCTTCATGTTGATCGTATCTACCATACGACTCATGCTCGACCTTTCGGTCTTCTGTGTTCCGAGGCCATGTCTGTACACATGCTAGGCTCGTCAAGTCAACCTAAGTGTTTCGCGTGTGTAAATCTGTCTTACACCCGTTGTATGTGAACGTCAGAATCTATCACACCCGATCATCACGTGGTGCTTCTAAACAACGAACTGTCGCAACGGTGCACAGTTAGGGGGAACACTTTCTTGAAATTTTTAATGAGGGATCATCTTATTTACTACCGTCGTTCTAAGTAAACAAGATGTATAAACATGATAAACATCACATGCAATCAAATAATAGTGACATGATATGGCCAATATCATATAGCTCCTTTGATCTCCATCTTGGGGCTCCATGATCATCTTGTCACCGGCATGACACCATGATCTCCATCATCATGATCTCCATCATCGTGTCTCCATGAAGTTGTCACGTCATCTATTACTTCTACTACTATAGCTAACGTTAGCAATAAAGTAAAGTAATTACATGACGTTTATGTTGACACGCAGGTCATAAATAAATTAAGACAACTCCTATGGCTCCTGCCGGTTGTCATACTCATCGACATGCAAGTCGTGATTCCTATTACAAGAACATGATCAATCTCATACATCACATATATCATTCATCACATCCTTTTGGCCATATCACATCACATAGCATACCCTGCAAAAACAAGTTAGACGTCCTCTAATTGTTGTTTGCATGTTTTACGTGGCTGCTATGGGTTTCTAGCAAGAACGTTTCTTACCTACGCAAAAACCACAACGTGATATGCCAATTGCTATTTACCCTTCATAAGGACCCTTTTCATCGAATCCGATCCGACTAAAGTGGGAGAGACAGACACCCGCCAGCCACCTAATGCAACTAGTGCATGTCAGTCGGTGGAACCGGTCTCACGTAAGCGTACGTGTAAGGTTGGTCCGGGCCGCTTCATCCCACGATGCCGCCGAATCAAGATAAGACTAGTAACGGCAAGCATATTGAACAAAATCAACACCCACAACTACTTTGTGTTCTACTCGTGCATAGAAACTACGCATAGACCTAGCTCATGATGCCACTGTTGGGGAACGTAGCATAAATTCAAAATTTTCCTACGTGTCACCAAGATCAATCTATGGAGTCATCTAGCAACGAGGGAGGAGTGGATCTACATACCCTTGTAGATCGCGCGCGGAAGCATTCAAGAGAACGGGGTTGATGGAGTCGTACTCGTCGTGATCCAAATCACCGATGATCCTAGCGCCGAACGGACGGCACCTCCGCGTTCAACACACGTACGGAGCAGCGACGTCTCCTCCTTCTTGATCCAGCAAGGGGGGAGGAGAGGTTGATGGAGATCCAACAACACGACGGCGTGGTGGTGGAAGTAGCGGGATTCCAACAGGGCTTCGCCAAGCGCTGCGGGAGGAGGGAGATGTGTCATGGGAGGGAGAGGGAGGCGCCAGGGCTTAGGTTTAGTTGCCCTCCCTTCCCCCCACTATATATAGGGCCAAGGGAGAGGGGGAGGGCGCAGCCTTGCCCCTTCCTCCAAGGAAGGGTGCGGCCAAGGGGGGAGGAGTCCATCCTCCCCAAGGCACCTCGGAGGTGCCTTCCCCTTTAGGACTCTCCCCTCCTCTTGTCCCTTTGGCGCATGGGCCTCTAGGGGCTGGTGCCCTTGGCCCATGTAGGCCAAGGCGCACCCCCTACAGCCCATGTGGCCCCCCGGGGCAGGTGGCCCCACCCGGTGGACCCCCGGGACCCTTCCGGTGGTCCCGGTACAATACCGATGACCCCGAAACTTGTCCCGATGCCCGAAATAGCACTTCCTATATATAATTCTTTACCTCTGGACCATTCCGGAACTCCTCGTGACGTCCGGGATCTCATCCGGGACTCCGAACAACTTTCGGGTTACCGCATACTAATATCTCTATAACCCTAGCGTCACCGAACCTTAAGTGTGTAGACCCTACGGGTTCGGGAGACATGCAGACATGACCGAGATGACTCTCCGGTCAATAACCAACAGCGGGATCTGGATACCCATGTTGGCTCCCACATGTTCCACGATGATCTCATCGGATGAACCACGATGTCAAGGACTTAATCAATCCCGTATACAATTCCCTTTGTCTAGCGGTACGATACTTGCCCGAGATTCGATCGTCGATATCCCGATACCTTGTTCAATCTCGTTACCGGCAAGTCTCTTTACTCGTTCCGTAACACATCATCCCGTGATCAACTCCTTGATCACATTGTGCACATTATGATGATGTCCTACTGAGTGGGCCCAGAGATACCTCTCCGTTTACACGGAGTGACAAATCCCAGTCTCGATTCGTGCCAACCCAACAGACACTTTCGGAGATACCCGTAGTGCACCTTTATAGTCACCCAGTTACGTTGTGACGTTTGGTACAGCCAAAGCACTCCTACGGTATCCGGGAGTTGCACAATCTCATGGTCTAAGGAAATGATACTTGACATTAGAAAAGCTTTAGCATACGAACTACATGATCTTGTGCTAGGCTTAGGATTGGGTCTTGTCCATCACATCATTCTCCTAATGATGTGATCCCGTTATCAATGACATCCAATGTCCATGGTCAGGAAACCGTAACCATCTATTGATCAACGAGCTAGTCAACTAGAGGCTTACTAGGGACATGGTGTTCTCTATGTATCCACACATGTATCTGAGTTTCCTATCAATACAATTATAGCATGGATAATAAATGATTATCATGAACAAGGAAATATAATAACAATCAATTTATTATTTCCTCTAGGGCATATTTCCAACAATAAACTCATGCAATATGATATAAACCCCATCTTTTTATCCTCGATGGCAACAATACAATACGTGTTGTTTCCCCTATTGTCACTGGGATCGAGCACCGCAAGATTGAACCCAAAGCTAAGCACTTCTCCCATTGCAAGAAAGATCAATCTAGTAGGCCAAACCAAACTGATAATTTGAAGATACTTGCAAAGATAAACCAATCATACATAAAAGAATTCAGAGGAGATTCAAATATTGTTCATAGATAAACTTGATCATAAACCCACAATTCATCAGATCTCGACAAACACACCGCAAAAGAAGATTACATCGAATAGATCTCCAAGAAGATCGAGGACAACTTTGTATTGAGATCCAAAGAGAGAGAAGAAGCCATCTAGCTAATAACTATGGACCCGAAGGTCTGAAGTAAACTACTCACACATCATCGAAGAGGCCATGGAGTTGATGTAGAGGCCCTCCATGAACAATGCCCCCTCCGACGGAGCTCTGGAAAAGGCCCCAAGATGGGATCTCTCGGGTACAGAAGGTTGCGGTGGTGGAATTAGGTTTTCGTGGTTCTCCTGGATGTTTGGAGGTATGTGGATATATATAGGAGGAAGAAGTACGTCGATGGAGCAACGAGGGTCTCATGAGGGTGGAGGGCGCGCCCAGGGGGGTAGGCGCACCCCCCTGCCTCGTGGCCTCCTTGATTGTTTCTTGACACCCACTCCAAGTCTCCTAGATCACATTTGTTGAGAAAATCACGTTCCTGAAGGTTTCATTCTGTTTGGACTCTGTTTGATATTCCTTTTCGGCGAAACTCTAAAATAGGCAAAAAATAGCAATTTGGGCTGGGCCTCCAATTCGTAGGTTAATCCCAAAAATGATATAAAAGTGTAAAATAAAGCCCATTAACATCCAAAATAGATAATATAATAGCATGGAGCAATCAAAAATTATAGATAGGTTGGAGACGTATCAATCACACAAATATCTTCTGTCCTTGTTTCAAGCTAGGTTTTTTGACATATCTAGATAGCCATGGCGTCTTCAAGTGCCCCCAAGGACAAGTTCTTCGAGAAGGTCATCAACCCCTACCTCGCGGAGGTGCTACAACACCCTCAAACCATTGAGATGCATGAGGGGTTGTTGCACATCCACAATGTTGAGGGACCAAGGAGGACCGGAAGCGTGGAGACAAGACTCGAACCAATGGAGCAACAAGTTTTCAAGTGCCAGGAGATGGTGGAACGTGGACTCGACACCAACAACATAATGACCACGGAGTTCACCAACACCGCCAAGCTAGATGCCAGAAACATCGGAGAGACCATCTTCAAGCTTCACGAGAAAATCGAGCATCTCCAAGCCCAGATCTATGACTTGCAAAACCAAAACTGTGAGTATGAATATAGATTCAAGAGGATGAGTGTGGCTGCAGATTCGAGGATCCCGGAGACTCGATCATCCTTATATGATGGTGAGACTATGCCTTGGAAGGTGGACGACATTTTATCCTCCTTTGGCAACTCCATTGTGCTTGCCTACATCATCAACAACTCCATCATCACTACCTCCGAGGAAGGAGACATAAACACATGGTTATGGGCACTCCCCTTGGCAACTGCCAAGCTTGGGGGAGTGCCCCGGTATTGTATCACCATCACTTTTGTCTTTACCATTTTTCTTAGTTTGATCCTTTTGGTAATATCTTGATCTAGTAGAATAAAGTTTTAGCATGATCTAGTTTTGAGTTTTGCTTTATGATCCTTCTATGTAATCGAGTATGTGAGCTATATATAATAAATATTAGTGTTGAGTCAAGGGCTTGATTATCTTGCTATGATATTGAGGGAATAAAATAAAAGAGAAAGAATAAAAGGGAATAAAGAGATCATATGGATCTTATGGAGAGTAATGACTTCACATATAAAGAGTATGATGAATAAAAGTTGTTGAGAGTTGACAAACATAGTTTTGGTCATCGTTGCAATTAATAGGAAGTAATAAAGAAAGAGAGGTTTTCACATATAAATATACTATATTGGACATCTTTTATGATTGTGAGCACTCATTAAAATATGACATGCTAAAGAGTTGACGTTGGATAAGGAAGACAACGTAATGGGTTATGTTTTCTTACATCTGAAATAAATTATATTTTCATGTATCATCCAACATGTTGAGCTTGCCTTTCCCCCTCATGCTAACCAAATTCTTTGCACCAAGTAGAGATACTACTTGTGCTTCGAAATATCCTTAAACCTAGTTTTGCCATGAGAGTCCACCATATCTACCTATGGATTAGGTAAGATCCTTCAAGTAAGTTGTCATTGTTGCAAGCAACAAAAATTGCTCTCTAAATATGTATGATTTATTAGTGTGGAGAAAATAAGCTTTATACGATCTTGTGATGTGGAAGAAATAAAAGCGACGAACTGCATAATAAAGGTCCATATCACAAGTGGCAATATAAAATGATGTTCTTTCACATTAAGATTTTGTGCATCCAACCATAAAAGCACATGACAACCTCCGCTTCCCTCTGCGAAGGGCCTATCTTTTATTCTTGTCTTATACTTCATGCAAGAGTCACGGTGATCTTCACCTTTCCTTTTTACATTTTATCCTTTGGCAAGCACAATGTGTTGGAAAGATCCTGGTATATATAGCTAATTGGATGTAAGTTTTCATGAACTATTATTGTTGACATTACCCTTGAGGTAAAAGGTTGGGAGGCAAAACTATAAGCCCCTATCTTTCTCTGTGTCCGATTAAAACTCTATACCCATACGTATTGCATGAGTGTTAGCAATTGTGAAAGACTAAATGATAGTTGAGTATGTGGACTTGCTAAAAAGCTCATATATTGACTCTTTCTGATGTTATGATAAATTGCAATTACTTCAATGACTGAGATTATAGTTTGTTGGTTCTCAATGAAGTTTATGATTCATACTTGAAACTGTGAATGAATTGTTACTTTGGCATAAGAAATCATATGACAATATTTATATATGTTGTTGTCCTAAGAATGATCATGATTCCCTCATGTCCGTATTTTATTTTATCGACACCTCTATCTCTAAACACGTGGACATATTTTTCGATATCGGCTTTCGCTTGAGGACAAGCGAGGGCTAAGCTTGGGGGAGTTGATACGTCCATTTTGCATCATGCTTTTATATCAATATTTATCGCATTATGGGCTGTTATTACACATTATGTCACAATACTTATGCCTATTCTCTCTTATTTTACAAGGTTTACATGAAGAGGGAGGCAGCTGGAATTCTGGGCTGGAAAAGGAGCAAATATTAGAGACCTATTCTGCACAACTCCAAAAGTCCTGAAACTTCACGGGAGCAAGTTTCAGAATATATAAAAAATATTGGGCGAAAGAAGTACCAGAGGGGTGCCGCCCACCATCCATGAGGGTGGGGGCGCGCCCCCTGACAGCCCTCTGATGCACATCTTTGGCTATATGGAGTCTTTCGTCGAGGAAAAAATCATAAGCTAGCTCATAGGATGAAACTCCGCCGCCACGAGGTGGTACCTTGGCGGAACCAATCTAGGGCTCCGGCAGAGCTGTTCTGCCGGGGAAACTTCCCTCCGGGAGGGGGAAATCTTCACCATCGATCCTCTCATCGGGAGGGGGTCAATCTTCATCAACATCTTCACCAGCACCATCTCATCTCAAACCCTAGTGATAACCCACAAGTATAGGGGATCGCAACAGTTTTCGAGGGTAGAGTATTCAACCCAAATTTATTGATTCGACACAAGGGGAGCCAAAGAATATTCTCAAGTATTAGCAGCTGAGTTGTCAATCCAACCACACCTAGAAACTTAATATATGCAGCAAAGTATTTAGTAGCAAAGTAATATGATAGTAGCGGTAACGGTAGTAAAAGTAATGTTTTTGGTATTTTTGTAGTGATTGTAACAGTAGCAACGGAAAAGTAAATCAACAAAGAACAATATATGGAAAGCTCGTAGGCAATGGATCGGTGATGGAGAATTATGCCGGATGCGGTTCATCATGTAACAATCATAACATAGGGTGACACAAAACTAGCTCCAGTTCATCAATGTAATGTAGGCATGTATTCCGAATATAGTCATACATGCTTATGGAAAAGAACTTGCATGACATCTTTTGTCCTACCCTCCCGTGGCAGGGGGGTCCTAATGGAAACTAAGGGATATTAAGGCCTTCTTTTAATAGAGTACCGGAACAAAGCATTAGCACATAGTGAATACATGAACTCCTCAAACTATGGTCATCACCGGTAAGTATCCCGATTATTGTCACTTCGGGGTTAACGGATCATAACACATAATAGGTGACTATAGACTTGCAAGATAGGATCAAGAACTCTCATATATTGATGAAAACATAATAGGTTCAGATCTAAAATCATGGCACTCGGGCCCTAGTGACAAGCATTAAGCATAGCAAAGTCATAGCAACATCAATCTCAGAACATAGTGGATACTAGGGATCAAACTCTAACAAAACTAACTCGATTACATGATAGATCTCATCCAACCCATCACCGTCCAGCAAGCCTACGATGGAATTACTCACGCACGGCGGTGAGCATCATGAAATTGGTGATGGAGGATGGTTGATGATGACGATGGCGACGGATTCCCCTCTCCGAAGCCCCGAATGGACTCCAGATCAGCCCTCCCGAGAGGTTTTAGGGCTTGGCGGCGGCTCCGTATCATAAAACATGATGAATTCTTCTCTCTGATTTTTTTCTCCCCAAAACCAAATATATAGAGTTGGAGTTGAGGTCGGAGGAGCTCCAGGGGGCCCACGAGGTAGGGGGCACGCCCTAGGGGGGCAGGCGCGCCCCCACCCTCGTGGATAGGTGGTGGGACCTCTAATCTTCATCTTTTGCAAGGATTTTTTATTATTTCCGAATAGATGTTCCGTGAAGTTTCAGGTCATTCCGAGAACTTTTGTTTCTGCACATAAATAACACCATAGCAATTCTGCAGAAAACAGCGTCAGTCCGAGTTAGTTCCATTCAAATCATGCAAGTTAGAGTCCAAAACAAGGGCAAAAGTGTTTGGAAAAGTAGATACGACGGAGACGTATCACCTAGTTCATCTCTTGTATCCAATCTTTGTCTCAAAGCCTGAGATTGGTACCTGTGGGTTGCTAGTAATGTTGATTACTCCTGGTAGTTGATGCTAGTTGGTTTATTCGGTGGAAGATCATATGTTCAGATCCTTTATGCATATTAATACCCCTCTGATTATGAACATGAATATGATTTGTGAGTAGTTACGTTTGTTCCTGAGGACATGGGAGAAGTCTTGCTATAAGTAGTCATGTGAATTTGGTATTCGTTCGATATTTTGATGAGATGTATGTTGTCTTTCCTCTAGTGGTGTCATGTGAACGTCGACTACATGACACTTCACCATTGTTTGGGCCTAGAGGAAGGCATTGGGAAGTAATAAGTAGACGATGGGTTGCTAGAGTGACAGAAGCTTATGAAGGAAATATGCCCTAGAGGCAATAATAAAGTTATTATTTATTTCCTTATATCATGATAAAAGTTTATTATTCATGCTAGAATTGTATTAACCGGAAACATAATACATGTGTGAATACATAGACAAACAGGGTGTCACTAGTATGCCTCTACTTGACTAGCTCGTTAATCAAAGATGGTTATGTTTCCTAACCATGGACAAAGAGTTGTTATTTGACTAACGACATCATTAGTTGAATGATGTGATTGACATGACCCATTCCATTAGCTTAGCACCCGATCGTTTAGTATGTTGCTATTGCTTTCTTCATGAATTATACATGTTCCTATGACTATGAGATTATGCAACTCCCGTTTGCCAGAGGAACGCTTTGTGTGCTACCAAACGTCACAACGTAACTGGGTGATTATAAACGAGCTCTACAGGTGTCTCCAAAAGGTACATGTTGGGTTGGCATATTTCGAGATTAGGATTTGTCACTCCGATTGTCGGAGAAGTATCTCTGGGCCCTGTCGGTAATGCACATCACTTAAGCCTTGCAAGCATTGCAACTAATGAGTTAGTTGCGGGATGATGTATTATGGAATGAGTAAAGAGACTTGCCGGTAACGAGATTGAACTAGGTATGGGATACCGGCGATCGAATCTCGGGCAAGTAACATACCGATGACAAAGGGAACAACGTACGTTGTTATGCGCTCTGACCGATAAAAGATCTTTGTAGAATATGTAGGAGCCAATATGAGCATCCAGGTTCCACTATTGGTTATTGACCGGAGACGTGTCTCGGTCATGTCTACATTGTTCTTGAACCCGTAGGGTCCGCACACTTAAGGTTAGATGACAGTTATATTATGAGTTTATGCATTTTGATGTACCGAAGGTTGTTCGGAGTCCCGGATGTGATCACGGACATGACGAGGAGTCTCGAAATGGTCGAGACATAAAGATTGATATATTGGAAGCCTATGTTTGGATATCGGAAGTGTTCCGGGTGAAATCGGGATTTTACCGGATTACCGGGAGGTCACCGGAACCCCCCGGGAGGTATATGGGCCTTAATGGGCCTTAGTGGAAGAGAGGAGAGGTGGCCAGGGCTGGACCGCGCGCCCCTCCCCCCTAGTCCGAATAGGACAAGGAGAGAGGGGGCCGGCGCCCCCCTTCCTTCTCTCTCTCCTCTTTCCCACTTAACGAATCCTATTCCAACTAGGAAAGGGGGGAATCCTACTCCCGGAGGGAGTAGGAATCCTCCTGGCGCGCCCTATCATGGCCGGCCGCACCCCCCTTTGAGCCTTTATATACGGAGGCAAGGGGCACCCCTAGAGACACAAGTTGATCCACGTGATCATATTCTTAGCCGTGTGCGGTGCCCCCTTCCACCATAGCCTCGATAATGTTGTAGCGGTGCTTAGGCGAAGCCCTGCGACAGTAGTACATCAAGATCGTCACCACGCCGTCGTGCTGACGGAACTCTTCCCCGACACTTTGCTGGATCGGAGTCCGGGGATCATCATCGGGCTGAACGTGTGCTAGAACTCGGAGGTGCCGTATTTTCGGTGCTTGATCGGTCGGGCCGTGAAGACGTACGACTACATCAACCAAGTTAACGCTTCCGTTGTCGATCTACAAGGGTACGTAGATCACACTCTCCCCTCTCGTTGCTATGCATCACCATGATCTTGCGTGTGCATAGGAATTTTTTTGAAATTACTATGTTCCCCAACAGCTTAAACCCTAGTTTATGAGTTGCTTCGTAAGGGGCTGATTTGGATCCATATGTTCCATGCTATGGTTAGGTTTACCTTAATACTTCTTTTGTAGTTGCGGATGCTTGCAATAGGGGTTAATCATAAGTGGGATGCTTGTCCAAGGAAGGGCAGTACCCAAGCACCGCTCCACCCACATATCAAATTATCAAAGTATCAAACGTGAATCATATGAACGTGATGAAAACTAGCTTGACGATAATTCCCATGTGTCCTCGGGAGCGCTTTCCTTTATATAAGAGTTTGTCCAGGCTTGTCCTTTGCTACAAAAAGGATTGGGCCATCTTGCTGCACCTTATTTACTTTTATTACTTGTTACTAATTACCTTATCACAAAACTATCTGTTACTGATAATTTCAGTGCTTGCAGAGAATACCTTACTGAAAACTGCTTATCATTTTTCCTTCTGCTCCTCGTTGGGTTCGACACTCTTACTTATCGAAAGGACTATGATAGATCCCCTATACTTGTGGGTCATCAAGGAACACTTTGTGTGCTACCAAACGTCACAACATAACTGGGTGATTATAAAGGTGTTCTACAGGTGTCTCCGATGGTGTTTGTTGAGTTGGCGTAGGTTGAGATTAGGATTTGTCACTCCAATTGTCGAAGAGGTATCTCTGGGCCCTCTCGGTAATGTACATCACTATAAGCCTTGCAAGCAATGTGACTAATTTGTTAGTTACGGGATGTAGCATTACGGAACGAGTAAAGAGACTTGCCGGTAACGAGATTGAACTAGGTATTGAGATACCGATGATCAAATCTCGGGCAAGTAACATACCGATGACAAAGGGAACAACGTATATCGTTATGCGGTTTGACCGATAAAGATCTTCGTAGAATATGTAGGAACCAATATGAGCATCCAGGTTCCGCTATTGGTTATTGACCGGAGACGTGTCTCGGTCATGTCTACATAGTTCTCGAACCGGTAGGGTCCACACGCTTAACATTCGGTGACGATCGTATTATGAGTTTATGTGTTTTGATGTACCGAATGTAGTTCCGAGTCCCGAATATGATGACGGACATGACGAGGAGTCTCAAAATGGTCTAAACATAAAGATCGATATATTGGACATCAGAATGGTTCCAGGTGATATCGGGCATTTACCGATGTACCGGGAGGTTACCAGAACCCCCCGGGAGGTATATGGGCCTTATTGGGCCATAGTGGGAGATAGGATAAGGGAGCAAAGGAGGGGCGCCCACCCCAACACTACTAGGAAAACCCTTACCAGTAGCGCTGGTTTTTTGGCTATTAGTAGTGCGGGAAGGCACGCTACTGCTACGGTGCTACTGCTATTTTTATAGCAGTAGCGCTTGTTTGAACCAACGCTACTGCTATCTATATCTAGCAGTAGCGCGCCTCTGTCCATCGCTACTGCTAATACTAGTAGCGTGCCCCTACAACCAACACTACTGGTAAGTAGCGCTGCTACTACTCCAATACCCCACGCTACTTCTAGTATTTTCTTTTTTATGTTGCTGTATTCATATTTTTACAAGTTTTGTACAATTACAACATACACATACACTGAAACTATATGAAAAAGGAATGTCTCATCATCATCATCGAAGTGGTACAACATAGTCTCATCATATCAACATAGTCTCAACGCAAATGATGTCGATCTCATCATCATCTGTCTCTTACATTGTCACCGTAGACACATGTTTCATCATCTACCTAAACTATGGCATACGAGATAAGAGCGATCACGATGATCAAAAGCGGTATTATGTAGTAGTTTTTGCAGCGGCGCTGGTTCTAAATCCCCTGTTGTGCTATGAATCTCAAGTAACTAGCTTCGGCTTCCGCTCTGCTATCAAACCCCTTCTGGCTTCCGCCGGAGAAGCCAGAGACTTGGGCTTGACACTCTGGCCACTCATCATACACACCCGGAACATGCCCTACATACACGGCATACCACTTCCTCGCCATCGTTGATCTATATACCTGTCAGAGATGCACATATATATATATATATATATATATATATATATATATATATCATGAAGCGAATTCAACGAAACAGTTATGAAATAGAAGCAACATATATAGTAAACATAGTTAACAAATTTCATCGTACCGAAAGTAATTAACTAGAGCGCGGCACCATACATCTAATAGTTTCGTCGTACGGAGAGATTCGAAGTTTCGTCGTACAGAAAGTAACAAGTA
Organism: Triticum aestivum; assembly: GCF_018294505.1. Classification (NCBI taxonomy): domain Eukaryota; kingdom Viridiplantae; phylum Streptophyta; class Magnoliopsida; order Poales; family Poaceae; genus Triticum; species Triticum aestivum. The sequence continues at coordinate 78,149,177 of NC_057797.1, forward strand.
ACTAAACAGACAAATTGTTTTTAAGCTGTGCACTCTTCCCATCTGTCCATATCTGGAAGGGTGGACCCAAGCTTAGTGAAAGGTGTCATGTCTTGACGCTGTAGGGCAATGCGGATTCGGACGTCAGCTCGTGATATTGGGCCACCGTAGAACATCACATTCTCTTCGAGGACATCTTTCATGATGATGGACGCAATTTCCTGCTGGATCCGGTAGAAATCCTTTCGAAGTTGATTATCCGGCACGGCTCCAAAGGCTTCAGCCCATCTCTGGATATGGGTATCAGATGAAGATTTCATGCAAAGTGATTGAACATCCCTTCTGTACTCCATCATTAGATGGATGACGTAGAATCCATCATTCTCACTTCTTGCCGGTTGCTGGATGCAACAGAAGTCAGTCTTGTGGCCGAAACAAAGCCCGGCCTTATTTGTTTTTTTGCATTGGACATAGCCACCCCACATGTTGAAGCCCAGCATAGCTCTGTCCAGAACATACTTTATGTGTGTGTAATCTTTCTTCTGTATGTTCTTCGACGGGTCCAAATATAGAGTGCGGGAGTGACGCGTGTAAAGAACGATGAGAATGGCACGACACCCCCGGCTGCACAAAATACACGATCAAGTTAGCCTCCATGCGTGCAAAGTAACTATTGAAATGCATGTATGTGTTATAGTGCTATCCGCGAATGACTTACCTGGGATGATAAGGTAGGAGAATCGTTTCTTTGTCCTTATTGCTGACCAAGAATTCTTCGATGTACTGACTCGCATATTGACGGTTGGCGTCGTTGATTGACAAGAAACCCTCATGCATGTAGTATGGGTCTGCGACCGCAAGACCGGTGACTTGCTCTCTCCTGATGATGTAGTTCATGTGCAGCGCATTTAGGCGGACAAACGTAAAATTGAGTGTCCTCATTTGAAACATCTGGAAGATGTAATCAAACCTCAGGAAGAAGAGGTCTGTGGGGCATGTGTGGACATACATCTTGCAACTTCTCGGCACATGAACCGTATAAAGTGGGTATCCTGGATCATCCGAGGTGAGGAGACTTCTCTCTATCGAAAGCACATGGTCATGGAGTCTCTTGAGATCCCCTGCTATGGCAGCTAGTGCATTCGCCAGTACCATTGGCTCTCCCGCGACATGGATTAATGGCGCATGTTTCATCGGTACATGGTCAACCTTGGTCGAAGGCGGTTGGCTGCTAGAACCAACATTGCCAGCTTTATTGGATTTTCTCGCCGCCGGTCTCTTCCTCTACTTCTTCTTGGTGGGCTCAGGTGCTGGTGGGTCTGTCAGACCCTCCCTGAGCACCACCCCTAGTGTTGTCGGGCTCAGCATTGGATGACTCTGGCTAATTAGTTGAGCTTGGGTGGAGCCGGCATCTGGAGGCGTGTCCTACGAGGATTGCATGAACAAAGACTTCTTACACTCCCGAGGATGTTCCGGCTCTGGTACATGCATCTCGTATTCATATGGTTGACTCATTGTTACTTCGTTGTCAAAGGTAGTATTGAAATACGGGTTAGGGTCATCGGCCTCCTCCATGTCATGATCCATATCCTCTTCCATGGGGCAGATGGCATCTTCTGCCGGAACGGTTGGCCCTCCTTCCTCATGTCTCTCGATCTTAGCAAGCAGCACAGACGATGGTTGTACTTGTGTAGGTGGTGTTGTGGTCATACCTTCCTGAGGTCTCGTTGGTGTGCTCCCGGCCACCTCGACACGAAGAAGATTTTTCGGCCACAGGATCGGCCATTTTTTGCATTGGCCAAGCTGCATGGGGGTCTCGTCATCCTCTCCATCGGTTTGTATCGGACGAGGGAAACCCTCGTAGCCCGCTTTCACACTCGCCACAGAGACTGTCGGTGTCAAAACCGACGGATCTCGGGTAGGGGGTCCCGAACTGTGCGTCTAAGGCGGATGGTAACAGGAGGCAGGGGACATGATGTTTACCCAGGTTCGGGCCCTCTTGATGGAGGTAATACCCTGCGTCCTCCTTGATTGTTCTTGATAATATGAGTAATACAAGAGTTGATCTACCACGAGATCAGAGAGGCTAAACCCTAGAAGCTAGCCTATGGTATGATTGTTGTTCTTGGTCCTACGTACTAAACCCTCCGGTTTATATAGACACGGAGGGGGCTAGGGTCACATAGAGTCGGTTACAAGGAAGGAGATCTACATATACGTATTTCCAAGCTTGCCTTCCACGCCAAGGAGGGTCCCATCCGGACACGGGACGAAGTCTTCAATCTTGTATCTTCATAGTCCAACGGTCCGGCCAAAGGATATAATCCGGCTGTCCGGATACCCCCTAATCCAGGACTCCCTCAGTAGCCCCTGAACCAAGCTTCAATGACGATGAGTCCGGCGCGCAGATTGTCTTCGGCATTGCAAGGCGGGTTCCTCCTCCGAATACTTCATAGAAGATTTTGAACACGGGGATCGTGTCCGACTCTGCAAAACAAGTTCCACATACAACCGTAGAGAGAATAATATTTCCACAAATCTAATCTGCCGACGCGTTTCGCAGTGTGACATCACACCACAGCCAGGTCACCATTCGAATCGTCTTTCACAACCAAACTCAGCGTGTTTCATGAGGCGGTTTCCTTGGCACGTGTCCCCTTATTATGGGATTCCCATCAATACGAACGTGGGTAACCCAACCGCGCCATCAATTACGACGCTTGGGGGATAAGCGAGTTTTACCAGGCTGGTGGGGGCGCATAGTTTTTGTCCGCCCTTATAAAGGGATAAGGGTTCACCTTTTTCTTCCCACGCCTTCTTCCTCCTTGCTCATCCATTCTCGCACACTCGAGCTCCAGCGCCCAAGTCCACATCCTTCTCCTCAACTCTCTCCAAACATGTCTGGAGAGGGAGGCAAGTGGATGGTCTCCTCTGTCACGGAGGGAGACATCAAAAAGCTACGCTGGGCCGGATACTTAGCCGCGGATATCGCGCACCGGCTGCCAGCCATGGGGCAGATCGTCCCTACCCCAGAACCTTACGAAAGGGTGGTTTTCCTCACCCACTTCGTCTGCGGACCGGGGTTTCCCCTCCATCCGTTCGTCCGTGGCCTTATGTTCTATTATGGGTCGGACTTCCATGATCTGGCCCCGAATTTCATCCTCAACATCTCGGCGTTCATCTTGTGTGCGAGGCTTTCCTCCACGTCCGGCCCACTTCGGCCTGTGGCTGAAGACCTTCAATGTCAAACCGAAGGTAGTAGGCAGCCAACAAGCGGAATGCGGCGGAGCCATGGTGGCAAAATGCCCAATGTTACATGGCTCGAGGGCTCCTACGTGGAGACCATAAAGGGGTGGCAATCGGGGTGGTTCTACATCACCGAGCCATGCGACACCAACTGGGTGGCGGCCCCCGAGTTTCGATCCGGAATCCCCACTCGGCTTACTTCCTGGAAGGAGAAGGGCGTGTCCTGGGGCTCATCAGTGGAGTTGGACGGACTCTAGAAGTGTATCCAAAACATGATAGGCAAGTGTCAACAACGGGCTTTCAACTTATGGGAGTTCGACCCGGCCCAGCACCAGACTCTATGCGAGTTCTTCGACACGGCGCATAAGGAAGTCTGGAAGGTGCTGTTCAAGGGCGCCGAGGTCCCCCCTCCCCTTACCGAGGACCGCAGGCTAAGCGCGATGCGCCCTGCGAATCCGGTAAGTTTTGTACATCTCGTAGGGTATTTATTTTCCACAGTTTAACCATGTGCAGGATCTGAGCTCCCATGCCTTTGACAGGACTGGGTGGAGACATCAGAGCAGATTGACTGCCCGGCCCTCTGCCCGAAGACCCTGCAGACGCTCTCCTGACGGAGATGCGGACCCCGGCTCCTTATGAGGTGCCAGAGAAGAAGATCAAGAAGAAGGCCACGGGAACCCGAAAGAGTTCCCGGCGCCAGGTAGTATCGTACTCATCATCCGATAACTCCGAGACGCACTCCACCATGAAAACGAGGAGGAGGAAGATGAAGATTCTCCCCCTCCAGCCAGGGGAGATAAGAAAAGGAAGGCCGCCCCAACCGGGGAGGCCGAAGGGTCCAAGAAGGGAAGGACTCTCCTTCCGGACTGTTCCACCACCACCGCCAATAGCAAAGAAGAGTGGTTACTCAGGGCGAAGCCCCTGGCAAAGTCATAAGTATTCAGATACCAGAGTAACTCATAGCATACTTTTATTGCATTGCTTTTCCTAATGCCGAATATGATCATGCAGTCCGCCCCAAGCCCATAGCGACGTATCCTTGTCGAGCGGTTCCTTAGACTCCTCGGATATGAATAGTGAGTCACTTCCAACCGCCTCCTCTCCTCGCCCTACGGACAATGTCGAGGTATTGTCTCAAGGGGCACCGAGCCGGGGGGAGATAGTCCTGGAGGCGCCTCAAGGCGACCTTCCGGACTCCAGGCGCAAAGGGAGCAAGACTCCCAAGGGCTCCAAGTTCGGCCCTCAGCCGAACACCGCGCCAGAACCTCCAGTGGTTCCGGACTCCAGCAGGCGGCCGCCTTCCAAGAGGGGCAAGCCGCCCGTCCGGTGACCTCTGTCCATCCAGAGGCACCGGATAACCTACTGGGAACGCTTCGTGGCGCTTCCATCGACGAAGAGCACCGCACTATTATGAATGCGGTGATCAAGAAGGTTTACTCCGCCAATAGCAGACTGACTGAAGCCTGTGCCAGCCTTCTAATAGGCTTTGAGGTAAGTATTTAAAATATAGGAAAATATTATCGGATAGACAGTAGCCCCTGATGCTCTGTTTGGTGTTCACAAAGAAAAGCCGAATAGAGGATCAAATAATATCTGCAGGAGTCTAATATAAGTCTGTCTGTATGTGTATGCAGGCTTCGCTGCTGACCTCTGCCGCACTGACTGTGGAGGTCGCCGCACTGAAGCAGAACCTCGAGCGGTCCGAGAAAGAGCTCGGCCTTGCCAAGAGGCAGCTCGAGGAGAAAAAAGGTAAGTAATACCTTGTCTATATATATATATATATATATATATATATATATATATATATAAGATGTGGTTGCAAAATGGTAGGATCATCATGGATGTGCCAGGGGCCACGACCGAAGTGGCGACCCTGAAGCAAGCATTGTCCGAGGTCGAAAACAAAGCGGCGAAGGAGCGCACCAAGCGGGAGAAACAGGAGGCACGGTTGGGCGAGGTGCAACAAGAGCTCCAGGCTCTCATGAAGAAGCACGAGACTTTGGAGCTTGACTCGAAGACGCGAGAGCCCGAGCTTGCCACGACCCTCGAGAGCACAAAGCGTGCCAAGGCTAAAGCCCAAAAGGCCCTCCAGGAAATTGAGGCGATGAGGAAGATAGCGGCGGGTAAGGCATTCATTATGCAAAGCAAGCATGTGAAAGTAAATTACTTGTTACTTACCCGAGTCCGGAGCTCTCCAGGAGTATTCGCAGATTTGCCCCGCAGCATGTCAGATGCCGCAAAGTACTACCAAGCCGAGGAGGGAAGCTCGACGGAGAAGTTGTTCCGGTCTCAGTATACTGGGACCGAACACCCGATGCCTGTGAGCGACCAGCTGAAGCAACTGGTCGAGCTGCACAAGGCGAACGAACAGGCCATGAGGGGCCTTATAGTCCGGATGTGGCCTGGCGACTCCCTTCCCAATAGCTACTTTTTCCTGGTGAGGCGGCTTGTGGATGCCTGCCCACGGCTAGAAGTCATAAAGCGGTCTGTCTGCATCGAAGGTGCACGCCGGGCTTTTGCCCGTGCGAAGGTGCACTGGGCCAAGATGGACGCCGAGAAGCTGGTGAAGGAGGGGCCACCGCATGGCAAGGAGCATCGCCACCCTGAAATGTATTATGAGGGTGTCCTGAAGGGTGCCCGTCTTGTGGCGGACGAGTGTGTGAAGGATGTAATTTTTGAATGAAATTGCTCGTGTGATCCTGTATTATGAAAACTTGTTCATGTGCGCTATGCAATGCTTGTTTGAATTTAAAATATTACCTTCTGTGCGGTTGTTTATCAAATCTGAGAGATGTCCAGTTGTCGGCTTCTGCCCCCATGCCACGAGTGCTGGGGTGTTCGGGATAAATCTGAGCACTCTTTTTCCCATTGTTGGGTCCTTCAAGGGAGGTGCTCAGCGCAACGAACAAGCCAATCGGACTATAATGCTTTATCACTCTCACTTAGCCATAGAAGTCTACAATTTTAAATTTTGGCGAAGCCCCTAGTATTCGGAAGGCTAAATTCGGGGTGCTATACATGCCTAAGCCGGACAAAGCCGACTCCTCGCCCTAAGCGGCATAAGTCTTTAGGGACTCGAGACCTCTGGAACAGCGACCAGCTCTCGTCTTATCATGACAGTCAGTTTTAGCTTTCTCTACTGAGGTGCTTGCCCAGATGAACCGGGGCACAATCGCAGTAGTTCTCCCAGTGCTACCTTAGCCGATATAGCGGATGGTAAGGTACCAAAACATGGGAGCCGGGCAAACCCAACTATTGACCCAAGACATGATTCAGAGCTGACGCATATAATGCTATAAGTTCGGGGTGCCGCACCATCTAAAGTGTTCGGACTTCTCACGCCGTATTATGCGGTACGCTTAAGCCCCTGGCGTATTGGCCATACCAGAGTGTACGGGTGCTGAATGTCATGAATGAACATATATATAAAAAAGAATAGAGAATGCGGTAATAGTCTAGTGCTATGCATTGTTTATTCAAAAAGGTGCGTCGAAGCAGAATGATACAAAATAGTGCGATAAGCAAAAAGTAGGACTATTTGACATGTCCCCTCCAAGGGAAAGCTGAGGGATGGTATTTAAAGTAGGTATTTCACTCGTTATCAGAGACCACCTGGGAATTCCATGGTGTGACGTAGCTTTCTGCCTCCTTGGTTGTTGTATCGTGTGTCCGGCAAACGTACTGCCGGACGGGGTTTCCAGAGAGTAAAGTCCTGAAAGAGAGAAAAAATAACAAAGCGGGAAGCCCCTAGTGCGGTTGAGCCGCGTTTTGGGGCGTGCCGAAGTCGTGCCCCCCACCTATGCCCATGGTATTTTCAATGCGTAATTATGTACGCGTGGCACGGATTTTGTCGTTTGGCTGGGACTGCGGTGGGGGCCGCATTGCTATGCAAGCTCGGAACATGCCAGGCGGTCTTGTTACAGATTACTTCGGGCGCGCTTGACGGTGTCCGGGTGTTTAATCACCGAACTGGTGGATTGCCTGAAGAGCCCGCTTTGTGCTTCTGCTGCGAGGGCCGTAGTGTGCTCCTCTGTGCGAAGAGAGCGCTTTGTGTTTCCATTGACTGTGATGACCCCCCGAGGTCCTGGCATCTTGAGCTTGAGGTATGCATAATGTGGTACCGCATTGAATCTCTCAAATGCGGTTCGCCCGAGCAGTGCCTGATAGCCACTGCGGAACGGGACTATATCGAAGATTAACTCCTCACTTCGGAAGTTATCCGGGGATCCGAAGACCACTTCTAGTGTGACTGAGCCTGTGCAATGGGCCTCTACACCTGGTATGACGCCTTTGAAGGTCGTTTTTGTGTATTTGATCCTTGAGGGGTCTATACCCATTTTGCGCACTGTGTCCTGATAAAGCAGGTTCAGGCTGCTGCCGCCGTCCATAAGGACTCAAGTGAGGTGAAATCCATCGATGATTGGATCTAGGACCAGGCGGCTAATCCGCCATGACGGATACTAGTGGGGTGGTCCCTGCGATCGAAGGTGATCGGAAAGGAGGACCATGGTTGAACTTTGGGGCGACTGGCTCCAACGCATATACGTCCCTTAGCGCACGCTTCCGCTCCCTCTTGGGGATGTGGGTTGCGTATATCATGTTCACCGTCCGCACTTGTGGGGGGAACCTCTTCTGTCCTCCGGTGTTCGGCGGCCGGGGCTCCTCCTCGTCATCTCTATGTAGCCCCTTATCTCTGTTTTCGGCATTTAACTTGCCAGCCTGCTTGAACACCCAACATTCCCTGTTGGTGTGGTTGGCTGGCTTGTCGGGGATGCCGTGTATTTGACACGAGCGATCGAGTATACGGTCCAAACTGGACGGGCCCGGAGTGCTTCTTTTGAATGGCTTTTTCCGCTGACCGGGTTTAGAGCCTCTGAATTTGGCATTGACTGATGTATCCTCGGTATTGTCGTTGTTGATGCGGTGCTTGTCTTTGTTGTGACGTGACCTGCCATTGCTATCCTTGGTATCCGAAGTACCATGGTTCTTTGATATATTATTGCTGCGAGCCAGCCAGCTGTCCTCTCCCGCGCAAAAGCGGGTCATGAGTGTTGTGAGGGCTGCCATAGATTTCGGCTTTTCCTGGCCAAGGTGCCGGGCGAGCCACTCGTCACGGATGTTGTGCTTAAAAGCTGCTAGGGCCTTTGCATCCGGACAGTCGACGATTTGATTTTTCTTTGTCAGGAACCATGTCCAGAATTGCTTGGCCGATTCCTCTGGCTTCTGAATTATGTGGCTCAAGTCATCGGCATCTGGTGGTCGCACATAAGTGCCCTGGAAGTTGTCGAGGAATGCGGCTTCCAGATCTTCCCAACAGCCAATAGATTCTGCTGGCAGGCTGTTGAGCAAATACCGAGCTGGTCCTTTGAGCTTGAGTGGGAGGTATTTGATGGCGTGTAGATCATCACCGTGGGCCATGTGGATGTGCAGGAGGAAGTCCTCGATCCATACCGCAGGATCTGTTGTACCGTCGTATGATTCGATATTTACGGGTTTGAAACCCTCTGGGATTTGGTGATCCATTACTTCGTCTATGAAGCATAGGGGGTGTGCGGTGCCTCTGTACCGGGCTATGTCGCAATGCAGCTCAAATGAGTCTTGTCCGCTGTGTTCGGCCCGGCCGGATTTATTTTTACTGTATCCGGCGTGACGGTTATCGTCTCGCATAGTGGCGCGCCCTCGTGATCAGTAGATCGATCTTGCGTGTTTTGCTTTGTCCTCCAATACGTCTCGCAGGTCTATCGTGTTTCCCCATGCCTTGACATTTTTATTTGAGTGGCGTCGGGGTGCGGGCTGAGCTTTTGGCTGAAATGCCTCTCTGTCGCGGCCACAAGGTGGCCGATCAGCCGCGTCATACGCTGGAGATGTAGGTTTTAATGCTTCCTCCTCCAGTCGAGGTAGCAACCTGCGCTTTGGGTAACTCTTGGAGGGGCGTTCGAGTTCATATTCCTCAGCCACAAGGACTTCAGTCCATCTGTCAGCTAGCAAATCTTGATCAGCTTGAAGCTGATGTTGCTTTTCTTAAGGCTATTTGCCGTGGCTATAATGCAGCGCTTTAAGCGCTCTTGCTCGACGGGATCCTCAGGCATGACAAATTCGTCATCGTCGAGGCTTGCCTCGTCTTTGGAGGGAGGCATGTAATTATCATCCTCCACCTCTCCATCTGCCGCTCTCTCGGGAGGGCTGGCTTCTCCATCCTCCTGCTCTAAATATTGCTGGAGGGGATTGTCGTCATCTTCGGCACTGTCCGGAGTGCTATTATCTCCTGTGCCGGTATCACTGCTTTTGCCTTGGCGAGACTTAGAGTTGCGCCGCTGTCGTCGGCGCTTAGGTTGCTTCTTGGAGGGGTCATCCTCCACTATCCCGTCGCCATTGCCTTCTTTGGGTGTGTCCACCATGTATATATCATATGATAAGGTGGCTATCCAGTGCCCTGTGGGCAGTGGTTCCTGTTCGTCTCCTGCATCATCGTCCATACCATCGATGTCTTCGGAGTCGAAGTCGAGCATGTCGGTCAAATCGTCGATAGTGGCTACTAAGTGGGTGGTGGGTGGGCGGCGAATTTCTTCATCATCTGCATCCCAATCCTGTCGGACATAGTTCGGCCAGGACTCTCCTGACAAGGAGAGAGACCTTAATGAGTTCAGTATGTCATCGAAGGGCGAGTGCTAAAAGATATCCGCGGAGGTGAACTCCATGATCGGCGCCCAGTCGGCTTCGATAGGCACGGGCGCAGGCGGTTCGGAGTCCGTGGCCAGGGAAGAATCCGACAATTTGGCGTCACGGCTCTCGTGAAGGGTAAGGTCGATACTTGGCTCGATCGCCGCTGAGAATGCAGCCTCCATGGCGGGGTCTATCCACCCGTCTATGGATGGCGCAATTGGCTCCGAATTGAGGGTCGGAACGGTTGCCGGTGCGGTCTCCTAAACACTGTCCGATGGTAGAGCTAAATCATGCTCATCGTGACCGTGTGGCGCACTCGGCAGGGGCTCAAATCCGTCGAAGATCAAGTCTCCGCGGATGTCGATCGTGTAGTTTAAGCTTCCAAACCTGACCTGGTGGCCAGGGGCGTAACTCTCGATCTGCTCCAGATGGCCAAGCGAGTTGGCCCGCAGTGCGAAGCCGCCGAATACAAAGCTGTCCAGGGAGAAAATTCTGACCATGGACTGCATCGCTATCGATGATCGAATGAGCCATCAAGCCTAACGATGACGACACAACGGAACTCTCAATGAAAGCACCAATGTTGGTGTCAAAACCGGCGGATCTCGGGTAGGGGGTCCCGAACTGTGCGTCTAAGGCGGATGGTAATAGGAGGCAGGGGACACGATGTTTACCCAGGTTCGGGCCCTCTTGATGGAGGTAATACCCTACATCCTGCTTGATTGTTCTTGATAATATGAGTAATACAAGAGTTGATCTACCACGAGATCAGAGAGGCTAAACCCTAGAAGGTAGCCTATGGTATGATTGTTGTTCTTGGTCCTACGGACTAGACCCTCTGGTTTATATAGACACCGGAGGGGGCTAGGGTACACAGAGTCGGTTACAAGGAAGGAGATCTACATATCTGTATTGCCAAGCTTGCCTTCCACGCCAAGGAGAGTCCCATCCGGACACAGGACAAAGTCTTCAATCTTGTATCTTCGTAGTCCAATAGTCCGGCCAAAGGATATAATCCGGCTGTCCGGATACCCCCTAATCCAGGACTCCCTCAGAGACCCTTAAGGCGTTATCAGGCATCTGCCGGCGGTGAAACAATCGATCCTTAGGCTTGAATATAGTACCCTTCCCCACATCCACCAACCCGCCCTTCATGTGGTAAAGGAGGGTGCACAGAGTGGAGTCGGCCTACAAAGACATATACGTGCGGCATCAGAGATCCAAAAAGAACGGCAACTAAAGATTAATTAATTAGTTGAGTTGATGAAGGTGCGACGCGTATTTATCATGAGGGCATCGAGCTCAGCCAATGTCGATGACCCGATATTCAAGCCAGAGACGGAGCTAGGGCTGCTGTGAGAACTGGGTGCAGGAGCAGGTGCAGTTGCCATACTAGGTACGGGTATGGGTGCGGTGTTCATTGAGTTTCTCCCGGTGAAGCTGGGCATGGGAAAATCACTTGGTGGCACGTTTGGATTTTGTTGCACCTATGTGACCACTGTTGGAATCAAGCTTGTAAAGGCAGCCACCATGTCATCTCTACAGGCAGCGATTATCTCATATTTGGTCTCAGCTTTTGCTTTCTCCATCACCCACGCCACCTTCTTGTCGATAGTCACTTGACTGAACTTCTTTCTCTGTCTTTTGGCCTCGGGGTCCTTGTTATAATAGTACTTCCACGTGGCGCCATCCCCGGCGCCGTGCACACGTCCATATTGCGGACGCTGGCCAGGCGGGTGTCCCATCATTATGTTCATGGCCCGGTTGAAAGGAGTGTCCCACCTGTACTTCGCCGACGACTGAGTCAACTGAGTCGACAAGTCGCTTTCGGCCGCAAGCTTGTGTTGCTCTCTCTGCAAAATGGACCATGAATCATTTACGAATGCGACTAGAATGTAGTAGACTTCATTGATTAGAAGCTAATATGTAAGGTGGTAAAAGGATAATTACCAGTATTCTCATGAATTTCCTAGTCGGCCCGTCGGTGAAGAAAAATCTTTTTTTGGGGTCCCAAGAGAATCAAGCCCTGATGAAGTCGTGCTTTTGCTAGTCGGTGAACTCAGCCAATGGGTCTAGGATCCCCTGACGTTCACGTTCTGCGTCCTCCTTAGCCCACACGGGCATCTTTCCAGTGTAACCACGACTTCCAAGGCGGTAGTCCCCATGTTCTTTGCCCGCAGCTGCTTGCCTCTCTCTGACCTGGCCTTGGCATCTTCTTCATTGCAAGTGTCGTTGAACTTTTCAAAGTCATCTATCGTAATTTTCGGATTGTCTGCAACAATCTCGGCGTAGGTTTCATGGTCTACTTCAGTCGCCCTTTTCACCCTAGTTTTCCAAGCGCTCAATGTGTTGCTGAACTTCCCTAGGGCTTTGTAGTTGATTTTTTTTCATGGCATCATCATCCCATGGGTCGACATCGTCATTCCGACCGAGGAACTGGAATCTTGCATGCAACCTAGTTAGGAGCAGCTTCTTCAAATTTTCATACTTCTGTATTTTTGTGGTGTTGATGTTAGCTGTATCCCGTAGGATGCATGCTAGTTGGTTGCCGTAACACGCTGCCACTTCCCGCGGCTCTATTGGCTCGAACTCGTTAGGGTGCACCGCCGTGACCACCAGTCTTCCGGTGTCGAGCTCACACTACAAAAAAAATACACTTCCGTGATGATACGTGTTTGTCATAGTAGGTCGCGTTTTTTGTCATGCATGTACATCCATGACGATTTTATGACAGAATCAAGATAGTCATACCTATGCTGTCATAGAAGTGTTCCATGACATTACCAAAATTATCATCACGGAAGTGTGCACTTCCATGATGATAAATCGTGCGTCACAGAAGTGCTTTTATCAAGGGTGACCGACACGTGGCATCCACTGTAACGGAACACCGTTAAGCTATCGGGTCGGGTTTTGGATCCGATAACCCGTTAAGAGCCCCGACCAATAGGGATTTTCCACGTGTAAAATCATCATTGGCTGGAGGAAACACGTGTCTGCTCATCGTCGGGACAGATGTCATCCACTCATTGGACAGAAGGTGCCTATGATACGTTGACACGTGGCATGGCCCAACAGAGGCCCATTCCTGTGAAAAGGCCGGCCCGTTTGACTTGGTCAAAAGGTGGTGGGCCGGCCCATGGAAAGCTTGTTAACGGCATGTTCGCATATAGCCCATTTACAGCCCGCTAACCCAAGGCCCGTTATGCCCTATCCGAATTAGGCCCAGTAGCGTCATCTGGGCCATCCAATATGATTCCAGCCCATTTTCACTTCTAGCCCATGTATGGCCCATGACGTCTTTCAGCCCATATGAGGCCCTATGTAACTCTTGGCCTATTAACGGCCCGTGGTGAAACTGGCCCATAATGAACAGTGTATCACTTTACACCCATTAATGGCCCGTGGTGGAACTGGCCCGTAATGAACAGTGTATCACTTTATACCCATTAACGACCCGTTATTCTGTTGGGCCGTCTCCAGCCCATGTTATCTTCCGGCCTTCTCAGAGCCCATTTATTCTTGGGCTCATTTCCAGCATTCGTTTACTTACGGCCCGTTACTGTCATTTTCTGCTTGTGGGCCAAATTCAGCCCGTGGTTACAGTCGGCCCGTTTATGGTCCGTTAATACGTTGGGCCATTTTCATAGCATCATCAAATATGGCTTATTAACGATGGCCCGTTATGGTCGGCCCATGAACGAACGATTCCAACTCTAGCCCGTTTACAACCAGAATGTGGTCTATTTGGCCCATGTTTGGCCAATCGATCATACGGCCCGTATAAGGCCCATTGATGATACGGCCCGTAGAAGGCCCATTGTTTCTATGGCCCGTAGAAGGCCCATTGTTTCTACGGCCCATAGAAGGCCCATTGTTTCTACGGCCCGTAGAAGGCCCACTGTTCTAGAAGGCCCTTTTACGGCTCGTAGAAGGCCCACTATTTCTACGGCCCGTAGGAGGCCCAGTGTCACTACAGTAAATATTAGCCCATGGTTATTGTGGCCTAGTTTTAAAAAATAGGTTATTGCAGCCACTAGCAAACCGCAGAAAAAGAACTGCACTGACTACAAGCAAACAAATAAACAAGACAACAACAAAATAAATAAGCAAGCAACTTACACTAGGCTATCACGGCTATTACACATATTACATCCATTGGGCATCAAAGTTCGCCACGAGTGCAAATATAGGGAACAAGCAGCATATAAACGCCGCAACAAAACAAGTCCAGAACTGAAACCACTTCAGAAGAGCTCAAGAAACAATATCCTGGGTACCCATAATGCTGGCAAGATGCTTAGCAAGCTTATGAAGTTTCTCTTGTTTGGCGCTTAAGTCCTCCAGCGCTTGATGTTGCACCAGAAAGTATGCATCTGAATTCTACAGGGACTTCCTCAGTCCTTCGGCTTCCTGTCGCATAACATCTAATCAATGTCTTTCAACTTGAAGTTGAGACTCAAGAAGCCGAACTGATTCAGGCAACGAGTTCGAAGAGCTGGTGTCAGCAGTGGTAGCCAGTAACTCAAACACTACATCAAGACAGGACTTTGGGGTTGTCTCAGTGTCTTCAATATAGTTTTTCTCAGCTTTCTTGGAGACCAACAGGGATGTCTCACTATCTTGAACCTTATCTGCATTACTTCCTTTACCATTGCATAACAGGGTACTCTTCTCCAATATTTTATCCGCGTTCTAAAAGAGAAACAAACAAACACATCTCAGGTTTACAATGTAGTATATGAAACTCATTTTAGTAAACCAGATCAGTAGTAAGGTGGACAGGATAACAACATGAAACAAACATATATCTATGTAGTATGGTCACTGTATGGTCTATATCATTCTACTTTATGTTGCCAAATCAAGATAGATACAGTTCGAATCATATATATTTAAGACAAAGCAGCATAGACAGAATATAAGTGTGGGAAACTACACAGCAATAACAACACTTGTAATGTGCATGTCATGAGAACATAACTGTTTATTCAATTGAAACTGAAATCAACATAGAGCAAGTTACAACAGCAAACAACCAAACACGTTGAAGAAACAGGTTTAAAACATACCTGTTGCACCATTGGAGTTTCAATTGCATCCTTCAAATTTGAAATTAGTTGGTATCCGTAAATACAGTGATGCAAGAGCAAAGTAGTATGAACCATAGCTACGGAACCTGACCTGAGAACAATTCTTCTTCTGCTTTAAGCGTTGACTTCGGGTTCGGAGTGGTGGTCCTCCTGATTTGGGCACTGCAGTTGCCTTACTAACTGCTCGTGTTTGGGTGTTCTGTGGTGGAGACGGTGTTGTGTCAACGGGAACTGGGTGTCTATCTGCTGGGGTTGGGGTTAGAAGGGGTGTAGCTGGTTCTCTGTCCAACTGGGTAGGGGTGCAATCTGCATGAGTGTGGGTTATGTGTGGTGGGGCTGGTTCTTGGGCAAGTACAACCGTGGTTCTATCTGCATCGACAGGTAGCACGATCTTTTCTGAAGACCGTGTTTTACTCCCACAGATACTGCCATCACTCCCTCCAATTGAAATGGCTGATAAACAAGAAAAGTAATTGAATGTACAGACATTGTAAGATAGACAGGTGCAATGGATAGTAGGGAAGAAAACTGGGCATGAAATAATTCACATTTATGTTGTCTAAGCAAACAGAATAGCAGGACATAATTTCACATATATGATGGCTAATTAAACAGGATAGCATGACACAATTTCACATGTATGATGGCTAACTAAATGGGATAGAATGACATACTTCAAAATATGATGACTATGTAAACAGGATGACATGATATAACTATACGATGTGTCTATTAAAGTGGTTGGCATGCCATAAATCGCAAACATGTCGTCGATGGAAACATGATGGCATGATATAATTCACGGATAGAATGACATAATTTAAATATGATGACTATGTAAACAGGATGAGATGATATAACTATATTATGTCTTTAGAAAATGGGTTGGCATGCCATAATTCAGATACATGCTGTCTATGTAAACATCATGGCATGACATAATTCAAATATATGATTTATATACTAAGGAAGTGAGCAGAGGGCAATCGCATATATGATGTGTCAACTAAGGAGATGGCATTCAATATTGTGTATATGATGTAAAAACTAAGCATTGCAATACAACATATGCATTATATGAGTAATATAACCCTGCCAAGTTTGAGCATACACCTCAGGGGGATAATAGGACTGGTCATCTGCCTCTGAATCCTCCTTCGAAGAGCTATCTATAACCAGCAAGATATCTGCTTCAGCAGGTAGCATTGTCTGCTCTGAAGACCTTGTTTTCACTCCAGATTTCTCCATCACTAATTCAAATGGCTGATGCACAGGAAGAGCAGTTGAATATACAAACATTGTCGACAAGAGCAATGAGAAATACAAAAAAAGGATGGCATGATATAATTCACATATATGATGCTTGCCTAAACAGCATGGCATTGCATATTTCACATACATAATGCCTTGCAACAAGATAACATTGCATAATTCACATATATAATGTCTTGCAACAAGATGGCATTGCATAATTCACATATATGGTAATTAGACACTAAACAGGTGGCATTCACACAAAGCATGTCTAAACTAAGCAAATGACATAGCAATGCAAGATACCATACGCATGATATGAGCAACATAACCCTGCCAAGTTAGGGCATGCACCTCGGGGGAGGGGGCAATATTACCGGTCATCTGTCTCTGAATCCTCCTCTAAGGAGCTATCGGTAACCCACAAGACATGCGCTTTGTCAAATAGCATTATCTGCTCTGAAGACCTTGTTTCCACTCCAGATTTTTCCATGACCATGCCAAATGGCTGATGCACAGGAAGAGTAATTGAATGTACTAAAATTGTTGACAAATTTAACATGTAATAAAAAATGATGGCATGATATAATTCACATATAAGATGACTGGCTAACCAGGGTGGCATTGCGAAATTCACATATATGATGCCTGGCTAGACAAGATGGCATTGCATGATTCACATATACGATAAAGAAACTAAACGGATGGCATTGACACAAAGCATGTCTAAACTAAGCAGATGACATCTTTAATGTATACAGTAAGCAATGCAAGGCACCATATGCATGATATTACCAACATCGGCATGCCAAGTTAGAGCGAAGACCTCATGGGGTAAATAGGAGTGGTCTTCTCCTTCTGAATCCCCCTCATAACAGTTATCTTCCTCTTGATTATGATCCAAAATGGGTGGAGGGGGGCTGCCTTTGCACCCACGATGGAACGACGTCTGCATGAAATTTTATTGCCACACAAGGCTCGTCTCTTTTGCTCTACATGATCAGTTCCATTGTGTACAATAACTGACATGCATAGGAATAAAACATAGTGAGATTATGTAAGGAGTGCATGCACAAATCCAGAGTGATGGTAGCAAACTGTGGATAGACCCAAAACCAATGATAGCAGGCAGATAATAGCTTTAGTTAAAAAATACAAATAATGGATCCTTTAATGTCTGTTTGCACCCATCATGAAACTCATAGTAGACACCGGAGATTAACCAGATAGTAGACAGATAGTACTGATTGCTGCCCCAATATGTACCCCACAACCATTTAAAAACTCAAGTTTCAGCATTAGTTTGGACCTGACTCGGAGTCTAATAGGTGAACACGACGATAATGTAGCATGTCATCATATTAAGCGACGCATAACATAAGCAGACACAGAAGAGTGCGACCTCTCTTGCGGACCTGTGTAGTCCTCAAGGTCATCTGCTCAATTGATGATGGTAATGCAGTTGTCGTGGCTGCCAGCGGCGGGGAAGAAGATCTGAGGCAGCGAAAGATAGTCTGGAGAGCGGATCCCTGCCGTGGTGAACCCTTCCGTCGTTGGAGCAGCTGAGCTGGGGTGGAACACAGCGCCGCAGGAGCAGGACAAACCACATAAGGTTTTCTTTGACACATATCTGTAACAGAAGTAATTGAGTAAGGGCTTGTTTGAATTTGAGGATTCTAACAATGCAGGGATAGGAAATAGGCAGGAATAGGATAGGAACGCACGTGCAAAACAGAGAATTTAATAACACAAGATTTCTGCCAATCTGGGTGTTTGATTCACAACAATTGGAAGATCACGGGATGCAAAAAAGCATGGTGAGATTAAGTCAAACCACAAGAAAATGTACGGTTATAATGCTATTATGCTACTATCTCTTAGTCTTGTGCTTGATGAATAGGAATATGAAAAGGAGGAGAAGTGGAAATTAGAATTCCTACGGTTTTTCTTTCAAGGAGACACTAAAGGAACAAATCCTACAGTTTTCCTTTGCTCCATTCCTTTGCACCAAATTCATGAAAAGTAGTACCATAGGAAACTTTTCAATTCCGCTGTTTTCATTCACTTTTCCTTTCAAGCACTGGCGATTCTAGTAGGCAGGCTTGAGCAAGGAAAATCCTACACTAAAAAAATGTTTTTGTGCTACTTCTATTACTTTGGACCCAGGCCACTGCTATACTAGCTCATATCCAAGGCCCATCGTCAAATGCACAGCTCAAACACGCAGAGATAAATAATGATGGCGTTCAAGAGAGTCCATCACGGATAGCTAAGTTGCCTGGTACCTCACTGCTTGTCATATAGTAGGATAAAATAATCATATTTCCCGTTACTACGAGTGCTCAGTGGACAATATATATAACATGTAGAGTAAAAAAGAGATGCAACAAGTGTACAACCTCTTTGGCGAAGCCATGTCGATCTCAGCGTCATTGGGTTGGCCGGTGAGGATGCTCTAGCTGACTTGGCTGTCGGAGGAGGGGAAGAAGATCTTAGGCGTCTGGAGATGGAGCCCGAGGTACTGCTCCACTGTGATGGAGGGTTTCGTCGTTGGAGCAGCTCTGGTGAGTTGTACGACGCCGAGGCTGAAGCAGGACAAGAGAGACAACGAACAACGTTAACCTGAGTGGAATTCTAATAGCATCTCCAATACATGACGTAAAATACATAAACACAAAGTTCTAGATGTAAAATACATCAGCCGCTCATCTCTGAACTTAACTGTCAAAACTGAATTTAACTGTCGAAACTAAACTTAACTGTCGAAATTGAATTTTGCTGTCGAAACTAAACGCACTAGCAAGGTGAGGCTACACATCGGTCGACTGACTTTTTCATCTCTAGTCAGTCAATTTTGCAGCCGTTGGATACGAAATCAAGGGCATGCGGTTCATCTTCAACCTCCACCCCCCTGAGCCGGCCAAACAGCAGCCCCTCGCCGCCCGCGGCCGACGGTGCGCCGACCCGCCCGCCCTGAAAACACTCCCCACCGCCAGTCCGCCGCCGCCCCAGCCATCCCTCTAGGCCCCCTGGTGCCGAGCTTTTTCTCCGGCGATCCCCACGCCATCGCCCCGCCAATGCCCTGCCACCGTCGGCGACCACCGCCCCCATCCTGAACCCTAAGATAGATAGTGGGGTACCCCTCCGGCGAGCCCCCTCCCCGCTGCGGCTGGTTCTTCCTTCACCCCGGCGGCATCGGAGTGAAGTGTAGCTAAATCGGAGCAGCATCGCAAGCAAGAGCAAGAGCGAGAGCAGCAGCGCGAGCAAGAGCAATAGCAAGAGCAGACCAGGCAGGGGACCGAGAGCAAGAGCAGAGTAGCACCGCGAGCGAGAGCTAAAGCAGCAGCAGGTCCTACTGGTGTGGACGTCGCCGCTGAGGGAGCGACGTCGTGGAGGAAGTGGTCGGCGACGCCGCCGTGGATGGAGCCGCGCCGTGTCAGCTCGGGACTGAGCGCCGGCAGCACCGTGAGATCAAATCAAGAAGAAAATGCGGCGATTAGTGTACAACCTCTTTGGTGGCGCCGATTAGGCTGCAGCTTCATCCGAGGAAACTGTGATGATGATGCTCTTCCGGTGGTGCAGGTGAAGACGGTGGTGTGGGAATGGAGGTGGCTCGAAAGACGAGGGGAATGTCGGGGCAGCTCCTTGGAGGTGGAGGACGGGGTGGCTGAACCGGCGGGACGATGAGATCGACGATGGATCCTCATCCGGTACGGTGGATGAGGAATGTCGAGGTGTTGCTGTGGACGTCGTCGTCGGGGAAGAGGCTCCGGCTAGGTGGCGGACGGAGCAGGGTGTGGGATTTTGTCATGGGTTTTCGCGGCCTTGATGTACGAATGGGTGGGCGGATGGGATGGCAGTGGGGAACCATGGCTTAGAGACGCGCTTGTCTGAAATGTGGGGTAATTTACGAAAGTACCCCCACCGATTTGAGGCGGTTCTTTCGGTTCAGGGGTACCACGGGCATTTCACGTGTCGGGATTTCACAGGAGGTGGGAGTTTTCACGCGCGTTGTAATTTCGGAATAGCAAGGCACGGGTTGAGATGGAGGGAGTTGTCGGAGCACAACGAGACAAAGATATATCTTAAATATTTCGGGCTAACAAGGCGCGGGTTGAAGAGGCGGGAGTTTCGCAGCATGATAGACAAAGACGCTAGCTTGAATTTTTGGCATAACAAGGCGCGACTTGAAATTTCGGAAGAACAAGCTTAACATGTACCCAAAAAAAAGACAATTTGCACCTCAACACGCACAACACACCCACAAACACCATTTAGACTAGAGTAAGGTACACGTGCATTGCACGCATGAGATTTGGCAACCAAATTACGAATAAATTGTTGGGGAACGTTGCAGAAAACAAAAAATTTCCTACGGTTTCACCAAGATCCATCTATGAGTTCATCTAGCAACGAGTGATCGGATTGCATCTACATATCTTTGTAGATCACGCGCGGAAGCGTTCAAAGAACGGGGATGAGGAAGTCGTACTCGACGTGATCCAAATCACCGGAGATCCTAGCGCCGAACGGACGGCACCTCCGCGTTCAACACACGTACGGTCAGCGTGACGTCTCCTCCTTCTTAATCCAGCAAGGGGGGAAGGAGAGGTTGATGAAGATCCAGCAGCACGACGGCGTGGTGGTGGATGCAGCAGTCACCGCAGCAGGGCTTCGCCGTTCTCTATGGAGGAGGAGGAGGTCTTGGAGGGGAGAGGGAGGCGCCAGGGGCACGGGGTGTGGCTGCCCTCCCTCCCCCCTCTATATATAGGGTCCCCAGGGGGGCGCCGTCCCTGGAGATCCAATCTCCCAAGGGGGCGGCGGCCAAGGGGGGTGGAGTGCCCCCCAAGGCAAGTGGGGCGCCCCCCACCCTAGGGTTCCCAACCCTAGGCGCAGGGGAAGGCCCAAGGGGGGTGCACCAGCCCACTAGGGGCTGATTCCCCTCCCACTTCAGCCCATGGGGCCCTCCGGGATAGGTGGCCCCACCCGGTGGACCCCCCCCCCCCGGGACCCTTCCGGTGGTCCCGGTACAATACCGGTGACCCCGAAATTTGTCCCGATGGCCGAAATAGCACTTCCTATATATAATTCTTTACCTCCGGACCATTCCAGAACTCCTCGTGACATTCGGGATCTCATCCGGGACTCCGAAGAACTTTCGGGTTACTGCATATACATATCTCTACAACCCTAGCGTCACCGAACCTTAAGTGTGTAGACCCTACGGGTTCGGGAGACATGTAGACATGATCGAGATGGCTCTCCGGTCAATAACCAATAGCGGGATCTGGATACCCATGTTGGCTCCCACATGCTCCTCGATGATCTCATCGGATGAACCACGATGTCGAGGATTCAAGCAACCCCGTATACAATTCCTTTTGTCAATCGGTACGTTACTTGCCCGAGATTCGATCGTCGGTATCCCAATACCTCGTTCAATCTCGTTACCGGTAAGTCACTTTACTCGTACCGTAATGCATGATCCTGTGACCAGACACTTGGTCACTTTGAGCTCATTGTGATGATGCATTACCGAGTGGGCCCAGAGATACCTCTCCGTCATACGGAGTGACAAATCCCAGTCTTGATCCGTGTCAACCCAACAGACACTTTCGGAGATACCCGTAGTATACCTTTATAGTCACCCAGTTACGTTGTGACGTTTGGTACACCCAAAGCACTCCTACGGTATCCGGGAGTTACACGATCTCATGGTCTAAGGAAAAGATACTTGACATTGGAAAAACTCTAGCAAACGAACTATACGATCTTGTGCTATGTTTAGCATTGGGTCTTGTCCATCACATCATTCTCCTAATGATGTGATCTCGTTATCAATGACATCCAATGTCCATAGTCAGGAAACCAAGACTATCTGTTGATCAACGAGCTAGTCAACTAGAGGCTTACTAGGGACATGTTGGTGTCTATGTATTCACACATGTATTACGATTTCCGGATAACACAATTATAGCATGAATAAAAGACAATTATCATGAATAAGGAAATATAATAATAATCCTTTTATTATTGCCTCTAGGGCATATTTCCAATAGTCTCCCACTTGCACTAGAGTCAATAATCTAGTTACATTGTGATGAATCAAACACCCATGGAATTCTGGTGTTGATCATGTTTTGCTCTAGGGAGAGGTTTAGTCAACGGATCTGCTACATTCAGGTCCGTATGTACTTTACAAATATCTATGTCTCCATCTTGAACATTTTCACGAATGGAGTTGAAGCGACGCTTGATGTGCCTGGTCTTCTTGTGAAACCTGGGCTCCTTGGCAAGTGCAATAGCTCCAGTGTTGTCACAGAAGAGTTTGATCAGCCCCGACGCATTGGGTATGACTCCTAGGTTGGTGATGAACTCCTTCACCCAAATCGCTTCATGCGCTGCCTCCGAGGCTGCCATGTACTCCGCTTCACATGTAGATCCCGCCACAACGCTCTGCTTGCAGCTGCACCAGCTTACTGCTCCACCATTCAACATATACACGTATCCGGTTTGTGACTTAG
Organism: Triticum aestivum; assembly: GCF_018294505.1. Taxonomy (NCBI): domain Eukaryota; kingdom Viridiplantae; phylum Streptophyta; class Magnoliopsida; order Poales; family Poaceae; genus Triticum; species Triticum aestivum. The sequence continues at coordinate 78,171,936 of NC_057797.1, forward strand.
AGTAATCCAGATCTGTGTCGAAGCTAGCGTCGTTGTAACCCTTTACGACGAGCTCTTCGTCACCTCCATAAACAAGAAACATGTCCTTAGTCCTTTTCAGGTACTTCAGGATATTCTTGACCGCTGTCCAGTGTTCCTTGCCGGGATTACTTTGGTATCTTCCTACCAAACTTACGGCAAGGTTTACATCAGGTCTGGTACACAACATGGCATACATAATAGACCCTATGGCTGAGGCATAGGGGATGACACTCATCTCTTCTATATCTTCTGCCGTGGTCGGACATTGAGCTGAGCTCAATTTCATACCTTGCAACACAGGCAAGAACCCCTTCTTAGACTGATCCATATTGAACTTCTTCAATATCTTATCAAGGTATGTGCTTTGCGAAAGACCTATGAGGCGTCTTGATCTATCTCTATAGATCTTGATGCCTAATATATAAGCAGCTTCTCCAAGGTCCTTCATTGAAAAACTCTTATTCAAGTAGGCCTTAATGCTATCCAAAAGTTCTATATCATTTCCCATCAAAAGTATGTCATCTACATATAATATGAGAAATGCTACAGAGCTCCCACTCACTTTCTTGTAAACGCAGGCTTCTCCATAAGTCTGCATAAACCCAAACGCTTTGATCATCTCATCAAAGCGAATGTTCCAACTCCGAGATGCTTGCACCAGCCCATAAATGGATCGCTGGAGCTTGCATACCTTGTTAGCATTCTTAGGGTCGACAAAACCTTCCGGCTGCATCATATGTAGTTCTTCCTTAAGATAACCGTTAAGGAATGCCATTTTGACGTCCATTTGCCATATCTCATAATCATAGTATGCGGCAATTGCTAACATGATTCAGACGGACTTCAGCTTCGCTACGGGAGAGAAAGTCTCATCGTAGTCAACCCCTTGCACTTGTCGATAACCCTTAGCGACAAGTCGAGCTTTATAGATGGTAACATTACCATCCGCGTCCGTCTTCTTCTTAAAGATCCATTTGTTTTCTGTCGCTCGCCGATCATCGGGCAAGTCTGTCAAAGTCCACACTTTGTTTTCATACATGGATCCTATCTCGGATTGCATGGCTTCAAGCCATTTGTTGGAATCGGGGCCCGCCATCGCTTCTTCATAGTTTGAAGGTTCACTGTTGTCCAACAACATGATTTCTAAGACAGGGTTGCCGTACCACTCTGGTGCGGAACGTGTCCTTGTGGACCTACGAAGTTCAGTAGCAACTTGATCTGAAGTTTCATGATCATCATCATTAACTTCCTCTCTAGTCGGTGCAGGCACCTCAGGAACATTTTCTTGAGCTGCGCTACTTACCAGTTCAAGAGGTAATACTTCATCAAGTTCCACTTTCTTCCCACTTATTTCTTTCGAGAGAAACTCTTTCTCTAGAAAGGATCCATTCTTGGCAACAAAGATCTTGCCTTCGGATCTGAGGTAGAAGGTATACCCAATAGTTTCTTTAGGGTATCCTATGAAGACGCATTTTTCCGACTTGGGTTCAAGCTTTTTAGGTTGAAGTTTCTTGACATAAGCATCGCATCCCCAAACTTTTAGAAACGACAGCTTAGGCTTCTTCATAAACCATAAGTCATACGGTGTCGTCTCAACGGATTTTGACGGAGCCCTATTTAAAGTGAATGGGGCAGTCTCTAAAGCATAGCCCCAAAATGACAGCGGTAAATCGGTAAGAGACATGGTAAATCGGTAAGAGACATCATAGATCGCACCATATCCAATAGAGTGCGATTACGACGTTAGGACACACCATTACGCTGAGGTGTTCCAGGCGGCGTTAGTTGTGAAACTATTCCACATTTTCTTAAGTGTGTGCCAAATTCGTGACTCAAGTATTCTCCTCCATGATCTGATCGCAAAAACTTGATTTTTCTATCACGTTGATTCTCAACCTCACTCTGAAATTCCTTGAACTTTTCAAAGGTTTCAGACTTGTGTTTCATTAAGTAGACATACCCATATCTACTCAAGTCATCAGTGAGGGTGAGAACATAACGATAACCACCGCGAGCCTCAATACTCATTGGACCGCACACATCAGTATGTATGATTTCCAACAAGTTGGTTGCTAGCTCCATTGTTCCTGAGAACGGAGTCTTGGTAATTTTACCCATGAGGCATGGTTCGCATGTGTCAAATGATTCGTAATCAAGAGACTCTAAAAGTCCATCTGCATGGAGCTTCTTCATGCGTTTGACACCTATGTGACCAAGGCGGCGGTGCCACAAGTATGTGGGACTATCATTATCAACCTTACATCTTTTGGTATTCACACTATGAATATGTGTAGCATTACGCTCGAGATTCATTAAGAATAAACCATTCACCATAGGAGCATGACCATAAAACATATCTCTCATATAAATAGAACAACCATTATTCTCGGATTTAAATGAGTAGCCATCTTGAATTAAACAAGATCCTGATACAATGTTCATGCTCAAACTTGGCACTAAATAACAATTATTGAGGTCCAAAACTAATCCCGTAGGTAAATGTAGAGGTAGCATGCCGACGGCGATCACATCAACCTTGGAACCATTCCCGACGCGCATCGTCACCTTGTTCTTCGCCAGTCTCCGTTTATTCCGCAGCTCCTGCTTTGAGTTACAAATGTGAGCAACCGCACCGGTATCAAATACCCAGGAGCTACTACGAATACTGGTAAGGTACACATCAATTACATGTATATCACATATACCTTTTGTGTTGCCGGCCTTCTTGTCCGCTAAGTATTTGGGGCAGTTCCACTTCCAGTGACCACTTCCCTTGCAATAAAAGCACTCAGTCTCGGGCTTGGGTCCATTCTTTGGCTTCTTCCCGGCAGCTTGCTTACCGGGCGCGGCAACTCCCTTGCCGTCCTTCTTGAAGTTCTTTTTACCCTTGCCTTTCTTGAACTTGGTGGTTTTATTGACCATCAACACTTGATGTTCCTTTTTGACTTCTACCTCTGCTGATTTCAGCATTGAAAATACCTCTGGAATGGTCTTTTACATCCCCTGCATATTGAAGTTCATCACAAAGCTCTTGTAGCTCGGTGGAAGCGACTGAAGGATTCTGTCAATGACCGCGTCATCCGGGAGATTAACTCCCAGCTGAGTTAAGCGATTATGTAATCCAGACATAGTGAGTATGTGCTCACTGATAGAACTATTTTCCTCCATCTTACAGCTGAAGAACTTGTTGGAGACTTCATATCTCTCGACCCGGGCATGAGCTTGAAAAACCATTTTCAGCTCTTCGAACATCTCATATGCTCCGTGTCTCTCAAAACGCTTTTGGAGCCCCGGTTCTAAGCTGTAAAGCATGCCGCACTGAACGAGGGAGTAGTCATCAGCATGTGTCTGCCAAGCGTTCATAACGTCTTGGTTCTGTGGGACGGGTGTGTCACCTAGCGGTGCTTCTAGGACATAATCTTTCTTGGCAGCTATGAGGATGATCCTCAGGTTCCGGACCCAGTCCGTATAATTGCTGCCATCGTCTTTCAGCTTGGTTTTCTCTAGGAACGCGTTGAAGTTGAGGACAACATGGGCCATTTGATCTACAAGACATATTGTAAAGATTTTAGACTAAGTTCATGATAATTAAGTTCATCTAATCAAATTATATAATGAACTCCCACTCAGATAGACATCCCTCCAGTCATCTAAGTATAACATGATCCGAGTTAACTAGGCCGTGTCCGATCATCACGTAAGACGGACTAGTCAACATCGGTGAACATCTTGATGTTGATCGTATCTTCTATACGACTCATGCTCGACCTTTCAGTCTTCTGTGTTCCGAGGCCATGTCTGTACATGCTAGGCTCGTCAAGTCAACCTAAGTGTTTGCAATGTGTAAATCTGTCTTACACCCGTTGTATGTGAACATTGGAATCTATCACACCCGATCATCACATGGTGCTTCGAAACAATGAACTGTCGCAACGGTGCACAGTTAGGGGAAACACTTTCTTGAAATTATTATGAGGGATCATCTTATTTACTACCGTCGTTCTAAGTAAACAAGATGCAAAAACATGATAAACATCACATGCAATCAAATAATAATAGTGACATGATATGGCCAATATCATATAGCTCCTTTGATCTCCATCTTGGGGCTCCATGATCATCTTGTCACCGGCATGACACCATGATCTCCATCATCATGATCTCCATCATCGTGTCTCCATGAAGTTGCTCGCCAACTATTACTTCTACTACTATGGCTAACTCGTTTAGCAATAAAGTAAAGTAATTTACATGGCGTTTCTCAATGACACGCAGGTCATACAAAAAATAAAGACAACTCCTATGGCTCCTGCCGGTTGTCATACTCATCGACATGCAAGTCGTGATTCCTATTACAATAGCATGAACATCTCATACATCACATATATATCATTCATCATTCATCACAACTTTGGCCATATCACATCACAAAACACTTGCTGCAAAAACAAGTTAGACGTCCTCTAATTGTTGTTGCAAGTTTTACGTGGCTGCAATAGGGTTCTAGCAAGAACGTTTTCTTACCTACGTGAAAGCCACAACGTGATTTTTCAACTTCTATTTACCCTTCATAAGGACCCTTTTCATCGAATCCGCTCCAACTAAAGTGGGAGAGACAGACACCCGCCAGCCACCTTATGCAATTAGTGCATGTTAGTCGGTGGAACCGGTCTCACGTAAGCGTACGTGTAAGGTTGGTCCGGGCCGCTTCATCCCACAATACTGCTGAAGTAAAATAAGACTAGTAGCGGCAAGAAAGTTGACAACATCTACGCCCACAACAAATTGTGTTCTACTCGTGCAAAGAGAACTACGCATAGACCTAGCTCATGATGCCACTGTTGGGGAACGTTGCAGAAAACAAAAATTTTCCTACGGTTTCACCAAGATCCATCTATGAGTTCATCTAGAAACGAGTGATCGGATTGCATCTACATACCTTTGTAGATCACGCGCGGAAGCGTTCAAAGAACGGGGATGAGGAAGTCGTACTCGACGTGATCCAAATCACCGGAGATCCTAGCGCCGAACGGATGGCACCTCCGCGTTCAACACACATACGGTCAGCATGACGTCTCCTCCTTCTTGATCCAGCAAGGGGGAAGGAGAGGTTGATGAAGATCCAGCAGCACGACGGCGTGGTGGTGGATGCAGCAGTCACCGCAGCAGGGCTTCGCCGTTCTCTACGGAGGAGGAGGAGGTCTTGGAGGGGAGAGGGAGGCGCCAGGGGCATGGGGTGCGGCTGCCCTCCCTCCCCCCTCTATATATAGGGTCCCCAGGGGGGCGCCGGCCCTGGAGATCCAATCTCCCAAGGGGCGGCGGCCAAGGGGGGTGGAGTGCCCCCCAAGGCAAGTGGGGTGCCCCCCACCCTAGGGTTCCCAACCCTAGGCGCAGGAGGAAGGCCCAAGGGGGGGCGCACCAGCCCACTAGGGGCTGGTTCCCCTCCCACTTCAGCCGATGGGGCCCTCCAGGATAGGTGGCCCCACCCGGTGGACCCCCCCGGGACCCTTTCGGTGGTCCCGGTACAATACCGGTGACCCCGAAACTTGTCCCGATGGCCGAAATAGCACTTCCTATATATAATTCTTTACCTCCGGACCATTCCGGAACTCCTCGTGACGTCAAGGATCTCATCCGGGACTCCGAACAACTTTCAGGTTACTGCATATACATATCTCTACAACCCTAGCATCACCGAACCTTAAGTGTGTAGACCCTACGGGTTCGGGAGACATGTAGACATGACCGAGATGGCTCTCCGGTCAATAACCAACAGCGGGATCTGGATACCCATGTTGGCTCCCACATGCTCCTCGATGATCTCATCGGATGAACCACGATGTCGAGGATTCAAGCAACCCCGTATACAATTCCCTTTGTCAATCGGTACGTTACTTGCCCGAGATTCGATCATCGGTATCCCAATACCTCGTTCAATCTCGTTACTGGTAAGTCACTTTACTCGTACCGTAATGCATGATCCCGTGACCAGACACTTGGTCACTTTGAGCTCATTGTGATGATGCATTACCGAGTGGGCCCAGAGATACCTCTCCGTTATACGGAGTGACAAATCCCAGTCTTGATCCGTGTCAACCCAACAGACACTTTCGGAGATACCCGTAGTATACCTTTATAGTCACCCAGTTATGTTGTGACGTTTGGTACACCCAAAGCACTCCTACGGTATCCGGGATTTACATGATCTCATGGTCTAAGGAAAAGATACTTGACATTGGAAAAACTCTAGCAAACGAACTATACGATCTTGTGCTATGTTTAGGATTGGGTCTTGTCCATCACATCATTCTCCTAATGATGTGATCTCGTTATCAATGACATCCAATGTCCATATCAGGAAACCAAGACTATCTGTTGATCAACGAGCTAGTCAACTAGAGGCTTACTAGGGACATGTTGGTGTCTATGTATTCACACATGTATTATGATTTCCGGATAACACAATTATAGCATGAGTAAAAGACAATTATCATGAACAAGGAAATATAATAATAATCCTTTTATTATTGCCTCTAGGGCATATTTCCAACATAAATACCACATTATAACATGCAAGCTTTGAGTCATATATGCATGATGTAGATGTTCGTTTAATTCTTATAGTTCATTTCATTCAAAATCATCTAGTTTTTATAAGAAAGCTAATCTATTTTAAGATTCATGGAATTGTGCGTCGTAAGACATAAAGTAAAAAACAAATAATGGCAAATCATGTAGAAAAACATTTGGGCAATTCTGATATGGAAGATTCTAGAACAAATAAGAAGTGCTTGTGTTTTGATGTTTGTGCATTATGCTTAAGTTCAACCATGGAGTCTTCTAGATTATACATGTGGCGAAATTTGGTGGAATCTAGATGATATCCAATGGCAAGTAGTGCTCAAATTTGCCATCTTTGGACCATCGGATTTGCCTCATCCAACGACCATCTTTCAAAGTTAAAGTTACCCGACACAAGATAAAAAAATATATAATATGATATATATATATATAGGGGTATAGATATAGATATGTGATGCAAAAGCCGCCCATCATCTCCAATTAGAATAGTGTGTCCATGCACGGATGCGATGTGGCCAAATGATGTCTGCCATCGGTATCTCAAATTCAAATCAATCTGACCTTGTTCAATGTGTATACGTTACAACATGCTCGTTTCCAAACCACACCGCGCAGATCTCCATTATATTCATGCATGCATGGGTTTCAAACATCAGGATCTCTTATTCAAATATTTGAATTCAACTTTACATTGATTGTGACCTCACCTATTCAGCTATTCTTTTACACACACACAGTAGTCTTCTCTTTATAATTGTACCACTAACTTTCTCTCGTGCATGCATGCACACACACTACCAGTCGGCATTATCCATCGCACGGATACAATCTTTTTCTTCAGGTCGGTCTCCCATGAAGGCACACACCAACACACATCCCCCTCTCCATCATATCGGGCATTCTTTATCTCTCACGCGTGCATGCGCAACGATCGATGTTCCTCTATGTATGCGTGTATATAGCTAGGTATTTCATAGTTTTCCACACAAACCGATCAATCGATATATCCAGTGAGGTCTCACCCTCTTTCCCACGTCCACATCGATCAATCTATACCTCTCTATATAGGATTAACATATATAGCTAATACACCCACAATAATTATGTATCCAACGTCCCCCTCTCATCATCCATGCCTTCCGCTTCATCTCTCAGACGCGTGCACAATGGCGAAGACAGGGGCAGTAAGGGCCCTGCCTCCCTCCCCCCTAACATCACTATATATCAAGGCTAATATGAATGTGATCATTAGACAATTTCTGCTAAAAATGGTTTAAGTTCATGAATTGACCCTCCTCGTAAAGGATTAGCAATGCTTGGCCCCCTAGCTCATTTATTTTTCATGGCTCCGCCACTGCGCGCATCAGCGCACGTGTTCGCCCCCTCTCTCTAAATATTGATCTCGCACTTGTGCATTCCTTCATGGTCTCCCTCCACTCGGCCCCTCGCACCATCTTCTAGCCCCCCACCAGATTTTGCCACATGTACAATCTAGCAGACTCCATGGTTGAACTTAAGCATAATGCACAAACCTCAAAACAACAGTGGTTCTCTTTTGTTCTAGAATCTTCCGTATCATAACTGCCCAAACTTTTTTCTAGTTGAATTTCCTTTATTTGTTTTTACTTTATGCTTTATAACGCACAATTCCATGAATCATAAAATAGATTAAGGTCTTCTTTGATTCAAAGGATTCTCAAAGGAATTTTGGAGGATTCTAATCATTTGGAATTTTTCCTATCTTGGTTGTTTGATTCATAGGATTGTAAACCATAGGAATTTTTCCATATGATTCATTTGCACTAGATTTCATAGGAAACATCCCATCCACTCAAACCTCTTTGAAAGAATTCTATGTTTTTTCTATGCACAATCAAACACTCGTACAATCCTGTAGGATTCAAGACGACATTCCACTATAATCCCATGTTTTTCCTATTCCCGCGTTCTTAGCTTTTTTATAAAAACTAATTGATTTTGAATGAGCTGAACTACAAGAATTAAACGAAGGGCTACATCAGGCATATATGTCTCAGAGCTTACATGCTATAGTGTGGTATTTATTCATAATTTGGTTGCAAAATCTGATGCGTGCAATGCATGTGTACCTTACTAGTACTTCAAGTATGTGCAAAACACGTAAATTAGAATACCAATGGCACGCTACACAGTGTCTCTCTTACAGTTCATGAAGCCACGTGGCACATGTGTAGGCGTTGTCGCGACCTCCTTGCGTGGATTGATCACAGTGACGTGCTGCTGGTTCCAGAAGAATGTACTCGTCCTCCCTGAGCCATACTGGCGGTACATGCATGAAGCGAAGATGTGCATGCACGCACTCATTCCTCGCACGCACACGCGGGTACACAGGCGGACGCAATTTTGTACAAAGATCCACCCCATGTGATAATTTGACGTGTGTAAAGTCGTTCACTTCATTGATGGTCAATTAATACAGCGCATGCAAATTGAGTGGATGTGAGGGCGGAAGAAAGACATTATTACTCCACTGCGCACATGCGAGTAGTTAAATCATGGGTTCCTAGTAGTACTTCCATTGGTCTCCTTCGTATTTTGTGCCAATTTTTGACAGTAACATAATATTTACGCATTTGAGCAATGTAGTACTTGAAATTTATGTTCCGCTAAACTCATCGGGAGCCGTTTCGGGCCTCGAAACCAAAACCATCAATTAATCTTTACCTTGTTCCCATCACATTCGAAAGCCTGCTCACACCTACTAGTAGTACTTACCAAACCTGAACGTGTTCCCACTATGCAGGTATTAGTACTAGTGCTAGTACTTAGGTTACAAAAAGGGGAACTACCTAACCGAAAATCACTCTACCTTTCCTCCTCATAAGTGCTTCTTCTTCGTCCGTCGTTGCCATGGCCGGTGAGCAGAGCTCTAGGTCGAGAACTACTCGTAACAAGGGAGCGGCAACCAAGGCTATGGAAAAAAAGAGAGGGCTCGCCGCCACGCAGAGACCTCGAAAGATCTCTCACGGGCAGGCGATGGCTCCCAGGAGCGCCCTAGCCGCGGAGGCGAACATGCCGAGCCAGTGGAGCTGGAGTCGTTATCCCTCGACGACATGCCCGATCAGCTCAATAAGTAGAAGGAGTTCATCCAAGGCTTGATGAAGTTGCTAAAGGAGAGCCTCGACGACATGCCCACTGAGCTCAATCAGCAGGGGGAGTTGACCGCCGGCTTGGTGATGCTGCTGAAGAAGAGCATTGCCTCGGAGAAAAAGGCGACCGACGAAATCCTACGACTTCGGGGGGGCAATGCGAAGCTCTGCCACAAGATCGACCTGTTGAAGGAGAAGAACGCCGGCTGGAAGAAGCTGCATGAGAATAGTAGTTCCTCGATGAAGATGCTGCAGGCCCTCGCCATGGAACAGAAGGAAGAGTTGGTGAAGCTCCGCATCAAGCACCCGGCTGCTGTCAAGGTACGTAATATGGCCGTGGAACAGATGATGAAGGCTCGTGTCGAGAAATGCCACATCATGGACACAATGATGAAGATGGCGGAGGAGACGAGCAAGGAGATGGAGGTCGTGGAGGCGATGAAGAAGCAGTTATGACTCCGCAGCGAATTAGATCATTTGGGGTGATAATCTTCCTTCTTCTTTTGCTCCTGTGTTTCATCTTTTGCTTCGGGTGTTTCGCCGCACATGTCACGTTCTCTGCGAGGCATGAATAGAACAATGTTTTTTAGGGAATGAATAGAACAATGCTAACAATGAGATGACTAGCAAATTAGATCATTTTTTATCGCCATATGGCACTGGGTTGCCGTGTTTCGTGCTCCTCCGTCGCAGTACTACTCTAGTGGAAAACTTGAGTATACCGCACGGTTCTTTGCTCCTCCTCGATCAGGTCGTCGGCACATTTATACGAGCAGTCAAATCACAAGGCCCCGCCTTCCAGCAGTAATGAGCCGTCAAATCACAAAGGCCCTCGCCTCTCGTGAAACCGACCAAGCTAGACTGCCCCGCCCTCTAGCCTTTTGAAAAATGTATACTTTTGTACAGCAGTAGTAGTATCGATGGATTGCGCCATGGAGCAAAACTTGAAATTAAAAAAAAGGTGGTACATATAGAGAGCGCTCGTTGCCAAATTATGCATATAGTACTATTAAAAAGGCTAGTCACAATAATGGTGTCCAGCACAACCCACCCCTCAAATAAAACTAAGAGGGTGCTTGGATACGTTTTAGTCCCATGACTAAAAGTAGTGGGACTAAAACATGCTAGCCTCATCCATGCTTGGATCCAAATACTAAAAAGGCTAAAATCAAGTTAATGAGCATTTATTATCCTCCAAACCCTCCAATCCAGAACTCGCCTGTGTTAAAGGAGAGGAGTTAAATGAGTAGAGAGAGGACTAATCCACATTTTAGTAGGGGTACCCCTGACTAAAAAAATTTAGTCCCAAGACTAGTTTTAGCCCCTCTTTAGTCAGGGTGCTTGGAACTTTAGCCTCTTAAAGAGACTATTTTTAGTCAGACTAAAATAAGTCCCTTGGATCCAAGCACCCTCTAAGCATCCTGGAATTCTTTGACAAAACTAAGCACCCTGAAATTCTTTGACAAGTAAACTGCTGGCTATATGAGGTTGGCCATATATATTGTACGTATATAATGTGAAGAAACGAGTGGTAGTACTATACCAACTAAAAGATGAAATGTAAGAAATACTAGTATGTACGTACTGAAGAGTTAAAGTAACGAGAAGAAACATAACATAGTTCTGCTGGGGGCTCAGCACAACACACCCCTCAAATTAAATTAAGCACACCTGAAATTAAACTTTGCAACTATTCCGGTAGACACTGCATTAGAACCACCATGAGCAACGACACTGCCACCTTACTCGGAGTCCTCGTCCACGTCCACGTCCTCGACTTCGTCCTTGTCCCTCTTCCTCTTGGCCGATACTTCTTTGCTTGAACCGCACACTTGGCTGTTGCTCTTCATCCAACCCTTGTAGATATTGAAGCAAAGGTAGCCATCCATTGCAGTGTAGTGGATGTGGTCTATATCTAGTAACTTCCGCTGCCATGCATGACGATGAAACGTGTAATGAGGTTTCTCCAGTTTACCGTACGAAGGATGAACCATGGCTCCTGCCAGGGTCAGCATTGAAGGCTGACGAGAGGACACCAGCCGATTCTTCTGGAGGTCGAAGGTGTTGCCTACAACGAGGCATATCTGATGCAGGACTTCTTTGTCGTTACCAAAGTCTACAGTAATGAATTTGACTAGGTTTCTCTTGAGGAAGTCCTTAAAATACTGGCACTCAACGTCGACATGGCATATGTGGTAGATCAAGCATAAGTCATGCACGCAAACCTGGATCACGGCGGGCTTCTTCCTCTCTTCGTCCTTTAGATCCTTCTCTGGGTCCCAGGACTGTGGTGTACTCAACATCTAGCCCAGCGACCCACTCATCATCTGAGTCTTCGAACATGCGTCTGAAGCAAGAAAGGCATCCTTTCACTGTCGCGGAAGAACGGGTGTAGATGACGTCGAACTCATCGCTGGTGATGGTTCTAACCTTGTACTCACCGTCGATTGTGGAGATTTGGGACGCCATGGATTTGGGAGGAGGGTTAGGATTGGTGGAACTGTCATAATGTGAATGGACGGGATGACTAGGAGCGAACCGCCATAGTATTGAAGGACGTGCGGGGATGAGTAGGAGCGAACTGCCAGCGTGCGAACGGCAGGGTAGTGGCTTTCCATTCTCCCATGATACGGGCTTCTGAGGGCCCTTGGATCTGAGATCGAATGGTTGCATGGCGTGATTCTAGACCTATGGGTGAATATGCTATCCTGGAGGGTTATTCTGCAAATTTTCAGCAACTTAGCATGCGACCGTTTGATCTCAGATCCAAGGGCTGCCAGCAGCCCGTATCATGGTCGCGCCTACCATGACCGTCGCGTCGCTCGCGCGGTCGCACCCTTGGAGATTTAACACGGTGCGTTAGGCTATCTGATGTTGGCATGTCATACATAGTCATCACTTAGTCACTCATACTACAACAAGGTTGGCTATAAGTGTATTTTTTTACTCCTCTCTATCTCTTTGTTCGTACTCAAGGAAGAAACGGTGCTAAGCGCGTGTATTTATTGCATTTGCCAAGGAGTGACCTCTTCCAATGAAATGGTGTTGCTAAGTTTGCTTCATTTAATTAGCTATAGACTCAAAATTGTCTTTTCACCTATGTACATGCGCTTAGCACTGTTTATTCCTTGGGTCACCAAACTAGTCTCTCTCTTCTTGATTAACTTGCCACATCAGACTTTATGCCTATGTGGAAAGCTTAAGCACCTGTAGGAGCAAGTAAAAGTAAGTACAATAGTGCGCTTTACATAGAATTTTTGCATATGTGGAGGAAAGAGAGGCAAGGAAAAAGTGGAGAAGTGGGCTCTCATGCAAGAGCCAGCCTCTACTACATGGTGGAGCATTTGGAGAGGCACCTGTATGGAGGTGGTCAGGAATCTGGGAGACTCACGCCGGTTGTAGCGCCGCAATTAAAATGATAATGGCAAGTCAAATCATGGGGCACCACCTGTCCAGCAGTAACTCGCTGTCAAATCACACATCCCTACGTTTGCAGCAGCCTACTCCCTCGTCTTCTCGCATCTCTATCAAACCGACTAGGCGGAACTGCCTCGCCGCCTACCGCGCAGGAAAAGCCCCGCCCTCGACTTTTAAATAGTATACAATATACTAATTTTGTATTCATGGATTGCGCCCGCGCCATGGAGCAAAGCGTCTAGAAAACAGAGGAGAGACGATGGTCTTGCAATAGAGAAGAGGGCGAGGCGAGATGGTGGTTTTGGAATGGAGATGATGGAGAGGAGAGGAGGTGGTTTTGCAATGGAGAAGAGGGAGAGGAGCGTGCGGCAACGATTTAGGATTGGACGAGAGGGCCGGCGCGCTCTGACTGGATCAAAATCAAAATCAATTTACCCTTCAATTAATAAAGCGACCCCACATTAACTAGTCTCCCTTTTATTCTGGGTCATAATTGAGCATGATTTTCGCACATAAAATATATGTTATATGTTGTATACAAGGCCACTATCAAAATTACAATTTGCAACTATACAAGGCCACTAACATTAATCGAGGCAAAATTGATGGAGTTTGCCTCGTACTAGCACCCGAGGACATTAATATCCCTTGTGTGTATGCGGGAGTGAGAAGGTTAGCTTGCATTCCCAACGTTAATCAACCAATGAGGAGTAAGAGGGTTGACTTGTTGTGCTTGGGAGAGAAAAACCACGGTAATTAACACGACAATCAAGGTGACAAGCTAGCTTGCAACATTGACTTAAACATAGCATTGATTTTTACCTTGGTACCTGTAATATGAGTTTGTGGCCTTGTATACAAAAATGGAGGAAGTATAATTTGAAAGTACATTCAGATACGAACCAAACGATACAATTTTTGGTGACATGCATTCACATTTTGCTTGTCAAATACAGTACGTGGTCAAACTTTGACCCAAAATACGCGAAACAACAAAAAAATACTTCCAAGACCAGTGCCGCTCTTCCGCTCTTCTCCTCTTAAACCTCCGCCGCTCCTCTCCTGTTCCAATCTAAATGCAGCCCCGCTCCTCTCCTCTTCCATTTCAAAACCACCACCCCTCCTCTCCTGTTCCAGTCCAAAACCAGCGTCGCTCCTCTCCCGTTCTAATCCAAAACCAGCGCTGCTCCTCTCCTCTTCCATTCAAAAACCACCGCCGGCGAGTGAAGGTGCTGTGGAGAAGTAGATCGATGGAGGAGTACAACTGATACATGAGGATCGCAGACGGCGACCCTGTGAAGCTAGCTAGGATGTTGGAGATACAGTCTTGGTTTGACAACAAGGAACAACTAGCGGCGACGGCGACATCCATGGCCAAATATCTGCAACAAATAGAAAAGGCGGCGATACTCCCGGAGGGAGTCGCGTCGGAGTACATAGAGCTGCTCCTCTGGGCCATGGAGCAAACAGATTCACCAAATCCGATCGTGAGGGAGCGGTGGTGGGAGTATCGATCCCAGATGGAGCATCCACCAGAGATTGAAGGATCGAGCATCTACAGGGTGCTGTTTATGAGGGTGTCCTACCAGAGCGAGCCGGTGGAGTCTTCGTCGACCGAACCCAACTGCAAGAGGAGAAAAGCAGTTGGCCCGACGACGCTTCCCGCCATCGTCTCCCTCGTCGTTCACATCGTCTCACGGGGCGGCTGTCTGCCGCCGAGTGAAAGCACAAGTGCTCCCTGGGTGGTTTTGGTAATTAATGTCAACATATCTCTTGTTGGACTAACACTTTTACCTAGTATGTTTCAGATAAGTTCAACAATGGAGTGGCATGGACTAGAGGATGTGGAACCCCTTCAAGATGCTAAGGACAAAGGATTGGCTCAAGCTTCAAGATCAAGACTCTACATTTTCTATTTTAGTGATCCAAGATCACATTGAGTCTATAGGAAAAGCCAATACTATCAAGAGGGGATGACGTGTTGCTTAATGGCACTACTAGGGAAAAGGCTAGCAGCAGTGCGGGTTTTAGGCCTATCAGCAGCGCGGGTACCCGCGCTACCAATAAGGCGCTACAGCTAACTCTTAGTAGTACGCTGCCTATACCCGCGCTACCACTATTGACTATAGCAGCAGCGCTTTTCAGGAACGCGCTGCTATTACTTAGCTGTAGCGATTTCCCGGTCCAGCGCTACTGTTATATCTTTCACCATTTCCCCATTCCGGCTTCGATAAACTGCAATTTCCAGATACTAGGTACTACCAGATATCAATTTCATAAAGCATTATAGGTACTAGGTAGTACTCCCTCGGTTCGAAATTACTCGTCGTGGTTTTAGTTCAAATTTGAACTCAAACCACGACGAGTAATTTGGAACCGAGGGAGTACTAGATAACAATTTCATATATACTCAACATGCATCCTCAAGCAGTACAAGGTGACATCGACGACAATCATCATATTTAGTTCTAGATGATATCGACGACGATCATCATATGTAGTTCTACATGATATCGACGACGATCATCATATGTAGTTCTAGATGATATAGCCACATACACATATGTAGTTCTAGATGATATCGACGACGATCATCATCCTCAAGCCTGGGCGGTGGGTGTTCCTGATAGTAATTAGGATGGCCTGTCCAGCACGAAGATTCTTGCCAACGAGGAATCTCTTCCACCCAACCGAGTTCAAGTGTGTGCGACCATCTGTGCCCATGCGGTAAGTACATGTGGTGACGGAGCCCCTTGCGGTAAGGCGTAGTCCAACTGAGCCTTCTTCATCAGGCTCGATACCACAACTCACAGATAGGTTCTTTGGCAATCTCTGAATAAGAAAAACATATCAATTAATAAATAGCCTAAGCATGTGATCAGACTCTACACTAAAGTATATCATCGACTAGATTTGTAAGTATAACAATACAGCATGTATATATCATCAAATTACTACATGCAGTACGTATAACATACCATTTCATGCCGATCGACCATGGTACTTGTCAGGCGGGTCACGAATGACACCCCGATAAAGTCATCACGTGGCGGAATTATGTCCCATAGGTTGCACACCTCCTCCTCGCTCAGCCTCATTCTTTGAGCTATGATGACTTCATGAAGTGGGTTCTCATCATCTTCATTGAGTGGGTCCTCATTATCTTCATCATCTTTGTCATCTTCATCATCTTCCACCAGGTTGATATAAATGACAACCAGCTTGGGTCTTTCTGCTCTGAAGGAGAATCTGATCAACTCACCACCAGTAAGACGCATGCGAGCGAGGAAACGGGCCCATCCATCTCCTCCAATCTGCGACATATTGCGTCCTTTCTCGACCTCCATAGTGTACGGCCCCCCAGGAGCCTCAAATGTCATAGTGTCTCCTGTCAGCTTGTTGAATTTCAACCTCACATTGCATGGGACGATCTGTGTAAGAAAAGCAAAATGACACAATGCAGTAATGCCAACACTAAAAATAAAATAGTTGTTACATTTCATCTAATTTCTTATCGCCGCATGACGAAAACTCGGATGGAAGTAGATGCCGAACAGCTTGCCAGTTGCAAGGCTACTGGTGCACCTTGACTTGCACAGTCGACATAGTGGTGCTGGTGGTGGCGCCATTTTACTAAATCAACTAAATCAAAATGTTCTAAATCAACTAGCCTACTAAATCAACTAAATCAACTATCCTACTAAATAAACTAAATCAAAATGTTCTAAATCAACTAAATCAACTGAATCATATCAACTAAATCGACTGAAATGCTTGAGATTTTCAATGAATATCATTTGAACAAGTACATTACTAGCCCTTGTGCACCTCATGTTGATCCTTTGCACCCTACCCTAGATGAAGATATTGACATGATTCGCAATCTTAGAATTGTTGAGCTCATCATTAGAGGCTTGCCTAGAAACTTGATTAGATGTTTGCCTACCCTCAAGTGTGCCTACACCATATGGAAATTTCTTGAGGAACTCTTTCCTAATTACTCCTTGAAAGATCTAGATGGAATCCTCCATAAGTCTATTGCTTTGATTAAGATGAGTTCCAATGATCCCAAATTTGGTGACTGCTTATTTGAGCTTACTAATCTTAAGAGTACCAAAGTAGATGTTGGAATCATTAGAAATATCATTTCCAGAGCTATTAGAATTCATAAATATAACTATAGAAATGATCATTTATCTAATGAATTGCCCTCTCTAGGAATTGATCAATCACAAGATGATGTTGAACATGAATACTCGGATGATGATGATGATGATGATGATGATGATGATGATGATGATGATAGTGACTATGATCTCGATGATGCGATGATACACTTTGGTCTTATGGCAAATCTTCGCAGCTACATGGCTGGAGGAAAGGAATGGGTCCTTGATAGTGGATGTACTGATCATATGACCGGAGATAAAGACATGTTCCGTGAGCTTGCTAAAAATGACGGCCCTCGAAAGTATGTCAGTTTTGGTGATAGTTCAAAGGGTAAGGTGGTTGGCCTTGGTAAGGTGGCCATCTCACATGATAGGTCCATACAAAATGTCATGATCGTTGAATCCCTTGGATACAATTTACTTTCAGTTTCTAGACTTGCGGATTTCGGTTTCAATGTCTTATTCACTGAAGTAGATTGCCAAGTGTTTCGTAGAGACAATCATAAAATGGTCTTTATCGGTATACGTAGAGGAGATCTTTACATTGTTGATTTCACTAAAAAGGCTCAACCTAGAACTTGCTTAATTACCAAATCTTCTAAAGGCTGGTTGTGGCATAGAAGACTAGGTCATGTTGGTATGCGAAATCTTGATAAGCTTATTAAAGGTGATCATATCCTTGGAATAAAAGATGTCATATTTGACAAGGATAGACTTTGTAGTGCTTGTTAAGCAGGGAAACAAGTTGGAGGAAGTCACCGCGCGAAGAACATCATGACCACAAGAAGATCACTCGAGCTACTTCACATGGATCTCTTTGGTCCAAATGCCTACAAGAGTATCGGTGGTAACTCATTTGGTCTAGTCATAGTTGATGATTTTTCAAGATTTACATGGGTGTTCTTTCTTGATGACAAACCGCAGGTCCAAAAGATCTTCAAAAACTTCGCCAGGAAGGCCCAAAATCAGTTTGACGTGAAGATCAAGAAGGTTCGGAGCGACAACGGAACAGAGTTCAAGAACGCAAATGTGGACACCTTTCTTGACGAAGAAGGGATTTCACACGAGTTCTCGGCTACGTACACACCTCAACAAAATGGAGTTGTTGAAAGGAAGAATCGGACTCTTATCGAAATGGCAAGAACGATGCTTGATGAGTACAAAACGCCAAAGCACTTTTGGGCGGAAGCGGTTGAGACAGCTTGTCATGCAACAAATCACTTGTATCTTCACAAGCTACTCTGCAAGATGGCATACGAGCTCCTCACCGGTAACAAACCCCAAGTTGGATACTTTCGAGTATTCGGCTCAAAGTGCTACATTCTTGATAAGCATCGTTGTTCTAAATTTGCTCCTAAATCTCATGAAGGTTTCCTACTTGGTTATGGCTCAAACTCTCACACTTACCGTGTCTACAACAATTTCACCCGAAAGGTTGAAGAGACGGTAGATGTGAAGTTTGATGAATCTAATGGCTAGCAAGTAGAGCAATTGCCAATTGATGTAGGAGACAAAGACCCTTCGGAAGCAATTCAAGACTTGTCCATTGGCAAGATTCGTCCAACGGAAGTGAAGGAGAGTACCTCGTCCGTCCAAGTGGAAGCTTCTACCTCATGACAAGGTGAACCAAGAGTTGATATGGAAGCATCCACAAGTGGGACACACCAAGATGAAGAAAATGAGGAAGCGCACCAAGATGAACATCAACAACCTCCTTCTCCACCACGACAAGAGAACGACAACGTCAACAATGAAGAAGGCCAAGAAGAAGCACAAGATTAAGAGAATGTTCCACCCCGACCCAAGCAAAAGCTTTCACGAGTTCGAGCAAGAATTGCTAAGGATCATTAAGGGAGTCCTGGATTAGGGGGTGTCCGGATGGCCGGACTATACCTTCAGCAGGACTCCTGGACTATGAAGATACAAGATTGAAGACT
This sequence comes from Triticum aestivum, assembly GCF_018294505.1. Lineage (NCBI taxonomy): Eukaryota > Viridiplantae > Streptophyta > Magnoliopsida > Poales > Poaceae > Triticum > Triticum aestivum. The sequence goes on from NC_057797.1 coordinate 78,191,190, forward strand.
TCGTCCCATGTCCGGAAGGGACTTTCCTTGGCGTGGAAGGCAAGCTTGGCGATATGGATATGTGGATCTCCTACCATTGTAACTGACTTTGTGTAACCCTAACCCTCTCCGGTGTCTATATAAACCGGAGGGTTTTAGTCCGTAGGACAACATACAGAACAACAATCATACCATAGGCTAGCTTCTAGGGTTTAGCCTCTCCGATCTCGTGGTAGATCTACTCTTGTACTACCCATATCATCAATATTAATCAAGCAGGACGTAGGGTTTTACCTCCATCAAGAGGGCTCGAACCTGGGTAAAACTTCGTGTCCCTTGCCTCCTGTTACCATCCGGCCTAGACGCACAGTTCGGGACACCCTACCCGAGATCCGCCGGTTTTGACACCGACATTGGTGCTTTCATTGAGAGTTCCTCTGTGTCGTCGCCATCAGGAAGGATGCCTCACCCCGTCTTTAAAGACGACACCGTTGCTAAGGGAGCTTTGGCTGTCGGCCAAACCCTCCGGTTAGGTGGTTTTCTTATGACCTCCTATTCGGCTTCTGTGCCCGACGATGACCTCTCGAGCCATCGAAAACAATCTTCATGTTAGCTCGGAACTCGCCGAGCAGTTAGATCCAATGGAGCTCTCCTCCATAAACGAGCTCTTGGATCACATCGCCGCCCTGGGAGTCGCTACGGATTATGACCAGATTGGGCCTAAACCCGATCTAAGAGAGATTAACTCTCCCCAAGTCACCCATCATGTTGCCGTGGTAGAGGGACAGTGCGGCGACTCTTCATCTATCTTAAGGACTAGCTACATCCGGATTCCAGATCCCTCCAAGCCGGATACCCGCGGAGGGCAGGATATCACTCAAGACCTAAACTTAGAGTCAGGCGACGGGCTGGATTCATTGGACAACATCCAGGAACCCAAATTTTCGAGTTAGGAAATTCCTCGGCCTCCGAGCCTCAGTCCAATAGTGGACGGCTTTCGTCTTACCAAGGTACTCATGGATGGCGGCAGCGGATTGAACCTCATTTATGAGGAAACCCTTCAAAAATGGAAATAGACTGGAACCGCATTGAGCGAAGCAGCACAACCTTTAGAGGAATAATCCCCAGTCGGGAAGCACGTTGTACAGGAAAAATCACACTAGATGTGGTGTTCGGCACGCCGGATAATTACAGGTCCGAAGAGGTCACGTTCCATGTGGCTCCGTTCAGCAGCGGTTATCACGCTCTGCTAGGGCGGGAAGCGTTTACAATCTTCCAAGCAATACCCCATTACGGGTACATGAAGCTCAAGATGCCCGGGCCTAACGCGGTCATCACTCTCGCTAGTAATTCCGGACATAGCACTCCGCGCCGAAAACAAGACAGCCGCACTGGCCCTCGAGGCATTATCCGAAGCCCTAGCGGCTAAGGAACTAACTGCGCTACGCTCCATGGTGAATAGGGACGATGTGGTACTCGACAAAAGATCCAAGTCCACCTCCTTTAAACCGGCGGACGAAATAGTCAAATTCCAGGTCCATCCAACGGACCCCAATGAAACAGCTTCCATCGAGGCACAGTTAAACCCTGATGTAGATGCCGCACTGCGAGAGTTCCTATGAGAGAACTGGGACATTTTCGCCTGGCACCCTTCAGACATGCCAGGAATCCCACGCAGGCTGGCCGAGCACAGCTTAAATATCCTAAAAGGATTCAAACCTGTCAAACAAGCTCTTCGGCGTTTTTCCGAACCTAAGAGACAGGCCATGGGAGAGGAGCTAGCAAAGCTATTGGAGGCCGGATTCATCAGAGATATAAAACATCCGGACTGGCTAGCAAACCTAGTGATGGTACCAAAGAAGGACAAATCCTGGCGCCTGTGCGTTGATTTTAAAGACCTTAACAAGGCTTGCCCAAAGGATCCCTTCCCCCTCCCCCGCATCGATCAAATTATTGACGCTACCGCAGGACAAGATTCGTTGTGTTTCCTCGATGCATATTCTGGCTACCATCAAATCAAGATGGCAGAATCAAACCAAGCCGCAACGGCATTTATCACACCATATGGCCCATTCTGCTCCAACACAATGCCCTTCGGGCTCAAAAACGCCGGCCCAACATATCAGCGCATGATTCAGACATGTTTGGCAAACCAGATCGGCAAAACAGTGGAGGCATATGTAGATGATGTGGTCGTCAAAACAAGACATGTCGAATCTCTAGTAGACGACTTGAGGCTCACATTTGATAACCTCCGAACATACGACATCAAGCTTAATCCAGAAAAATGCGTTTTCGGCGTTCCAGCCGGAAAGCTCTTGGGCTTCATTGTATCCGGTAGAGGAATTGAAGCAAATCTAGCCAAGATCCGAGCTCTGTCACAATTGGATATCCCAAAGGACATCAAACAAATACAAAAGTTAACCGGATGTGTGGCGGTTCTAAGCCGCTTTATCTCCCGCTTGGGAGAAAAGGCCCTGCCCCTTTGCCGCCTCCTTCGTCGCACCGAACACTTCGAATGGACGGATGCAGCCACGGCCGGACTCGACGAAATAAAAGCCATATTGGCAACAAACCCAGTCCTGGCCGCGCCAAACATTGGCGAACCAATGCTATTGTACATTGCAGCAATACATCAGGTTGTAAGCGCAGTGCTCATCGTCGAACGAGAAACGGACGGACACAAATTCCCCCTTAAAAAGCCGGTCTATTATGTGTCCACTGTCCTCACTCCATGCAAATCACGGTACCCGCATTATCAAAAGATTGTGTACGCGGTATTCATGGCATCCCGGAAGCTACGACACTACTTTCAAGAGTGTTCAATAACAGTAGCCTCGGAAGTACCACTTAACGATATTATAAACAACCGTGACGCAATGGGCCAGATTGCAAAATGGGCCATTGAGCTCCTCCTGTTCGACATAACTTATAAGCCACGGCGAGCCATCAAATCGCAAGTTTTGGCCGACTTCATCGCAGAATGGACGGAGGCCGAGCTCCCTAAAGAGTACGGCACATATTCAAATTGGATCATGCATTTTGACGGCTCCAAGATGTTGGCCAGACTAGGGGCTGGCGTCGTTCTGACGTCCCCCACAGGAGACACAGTTCAATACGTACTCCAGATTATGTACACAGACTCCAACAATGCAGCCGAATATGAGGCCCTTTTACATGGTCTCCGGATGGCAGTATCCATGGGCATTCAACGCCTAGAGGTGCACGGGGACTCGAACCTCGCAATATCCCAAATAAATGGAGACTCCGATGCCAAGGATCCAAAAAGGCAGCTTACCGCAACGCCATCCTAAAAATGTCACCTCGGTTCGAAGGGCTTGACTTTTACCATATAGCCCGGGAAAATAATCAGGCGGCAGATGTCCTGGCACGCATCGGCGTAAAATGCAATGTAGTCCCCCCAACATCTGCTTGGAAAGGCTGTTCAAGCCATCCGTAGTATGGGAAGGGGAGCCGAACAATAACAGCCCAGACCCAACCGCACTGCCCGACACCAAACATTCTGACACAATCGGAGGCTCTGCCAATGAAATAACACCTTCAGCCCACGTAATAATGGCCGTCATCGCCCCGTGGACAGAACCATTCCTCGCCTACCTTACTAGGCAGGAACTCCCCGAGGACCAAAATGAGGCACGCTGCATAGTGTGGCGATCCAAAGCCTACAAAGTCCACGAGGGAGAGCTTTATAAGAAAAGCACTACCGGAGTCCTTCAAAGGTGCATCTCCGAAGAGGAAGGGCGGAACCTCCTGGCTGAAATTCATGCCGGACTCGGCGGTCATCATGCAGCAGCTCGGTCCCTTGTAAGCAAGGCCTTCCGTACATGCTTTTATTGGCCGACGGCCCGGGCAGACGCCCAGGACTTAGTCCAACGATGCGCCGGTTGCCAACTCTTTGCAAACCAAAGCCATATGCCACCCACCGCCCTCCAAACTATCCCCATCACTTGGCCCTTCGCGGTCTGGGGGCTTGACATGGTTGGACCCCTTAAAGGCGGAACCCACAAGCAAAAATACTTACTGGTCATGGTGGATAAGTTCACCAAATGGATAGAAGCCAAGCCTGTTAAGACGGCCGAATCCGGACCGGTGATAGACTTTATATCCGGGGTTGTACACCGTTACGACGTCCCCCACAGCATCATCACTGACAACGGCAAGAACTTTACGACCGACGATGCAAAAACATGGGCATCAAGCTCGATTATGCTTCCGTCTATCACCCACAAACTAACGGCCAGGTCGAACGTGCAAATGGACCTATCATGAGCGGCATCAAACCCAGATTAGTGCGGTCCCTCAAGGAATCTAACACGCACTGGGTAGAGGAGCTCGACTCCGTACTCTGGGGGCTGCGGACCACGCCGAATCGCACCACCAGATACACACCATTCTTTACGGTGTACGGCGCAGAGGCAGTTTTGCCTTGCGACATAATTCATGACTCACCTCGAGTGCGCATGTACGAAGAAAGAGAAGCCGAGCTCGATCGGCAGGACAGTTTGGACGCATTGGAGGAGGAGCGTGACGTGGCAAAAGCTCGTTCCGCATTCTATCAACAGCAGGCTCGAAGATACCAAAGCAGAGAAGTACGGGCCAAAAATTACAACGTTGGCGAATTAGTTCTACGCCTGTCGGACAAGAAAAAGGACAAACTCAAGCCCAAGTGGGAAGGTTCCTTCATAATTGACCAAGTCCTAACTGGTGGAGCGTACCACCTGCGAGATGCATCGGATAACCGACTCAAGCCAAACCCATGGAACGCAGCCCGTCTCCGAAGATTCTACGCCTAGCGCCGGACTCTGTGTTCGTCTCCTTCCTCTGTCCATTTTTTATATACTGTCTGTCTTACATCTCTCTCCTTCTCCCCTTCCTTTATCTTATAGCCTTTAAAGACTCATCAAATGACGTGCTATTCACACTCATTAAACCTGGGGGCTTCTTGTAACAGAAGCTTATTTATACGGGCTTCATGCCCAACACATGTGTTACACTTCCGCATGTACCTTTTATTTCACCATTATATGCATCGATATGACTTAAGTTTTGGCCAAGCTGGGTTGCCTGGCTCCTGTGCTTACCCCTATGTTCCTGATTATTCGGCTAGGCGGTAAAGGGAGCACCTCTGCGATTGTTACTGCCGGATCAGCCGGATGTGTACCTCAGACTGGGTGAAGCCGAAAGCTAGCGTTCTTAAGGGAATATTCGGTCGTTGACCTAAAAGATGATCTTTTCACTTATTTATTTATGCACCCCCAGATGCTTTTTCCCGCGTCTTCTTCGCAGAATGGGCATGCACTTTAGGGCATGCCTCCCAGGGAAAGGAACCCCTAACGGAACTATTCTCCCTGGAAGATGTTTCTTACTAACCATGTAATATAACATAACTAGTCGGGCACTTGTCTGTTCACGCACTAATGACCCCTACGCCTGGTCTCCATGCATTCTGCGGTTCTTATATAACCGCATGGGAATTCAGACACACTCCGGACCGTCAGGTCCCGAGGCTGAAGCGAAAAGGTCGGCCATGACAAATGATCTACAATCCAGCTAGAAGGCATTATAAATGTCAATTAAATTACATAGTCATTCTGACTGATTGTATTCCTCTTCAATATCATCTAACAGGCTGTCTAATTTACAGTCCTGCTGGGAATACTTTGCGGCCAATTCTACTTGGCCGTATACTAAGCTTACAGGGATCTCCTTCCCATCGGGCCCCACAGGACCGACCTCGGCCATGTGGTTGGGGTCAGCCTTTGTGTACCGCGTCTTCACCATGGCCCAGGCCTCCCTAGCGCCTTGACGGCAGGCCGATATCTTCCACAATCGGAAGCGCCGCCATGCTCCCTTTAGCTTCTCCGCAAGCTCTCCAATACCTTCGGGCATGGAGATGGATGGCCACAGGGCTTGGGCGACGCCTTGCATCGTCTGCCGAACTCGCTCGAGCAGTTGTGAGAGCTCGGGAAGAACGTCACCCGTAGAACCGGGCATCTCCTCTGCAGGACGACCTGTTAGCACACCTACAGACATTACTCTGTTAGTCGACTTCCCCGCCGAACTTTTTTTCAAAGGTTCGTTCAAGCACTTACTAAATATGCCGCACCGAAGCCACTGATTCTCCTTAACGGAGTCTGACAGCTGGGCACGAACATCTTTCAGTTCGACACCCAGCTTGGTGTTGGCATCTTGGAGATCGTTCTTCTCCCGCCCCACCTTTGTCAGCACCTTCTCACCAGCCTTCAGCTGGCGTAGGAGGTGTTGCCTTTCCGGATTCAATCTGGCGCCATCTGCAATTTCATTTGTCAGATTCGCACCCATGTTGTGCTTCGCAAAATACTTATCTTTCGAAGTGTATATTACCAGAGGGGGTCTCCTTGGGCTCCCCTACCGCGGCTAGTGCGGCCTCAAGTTGGGCTTTGCACTCTTCCAGCTCCTTGGACAGTAGGGAATTCTTTTCTGTAAGAACCTGCATAACAAATGATCCTTAAATCAGTTATTCTAACTGTTTCAAGTCTCGGGGGCTACTGGTATATATATATATATATATATATATATATATATATATATATATATATAATTACCAAAATTTTCTTACCCGTATGTCTTTTACATATTGCTCCGTGGCTCTGGCTAGACCATTTTGAGCGGCACAGAGGTACGCATCTCCCGAATTGAAGGCACCTAATGCCTCTTGGGAGAAACAAGCGTCGCGAAGAATTGTCCGGTGACGCCTGTGGTTCATGGCGCTCTCCACCTCAGAATGGGTGGCGGACAACCTGTCCACATCCTCCGTCGGAGGAGCGTCCGGTGCGCGCCTTGTGTTCGCCTCCGCCTCCGGACCAGGCTTTGGAGCCTGGCTGGTGGAGGTGCGATTGGCAGCCTCTCCGGATATAGTCCGGCGGGGTCTCTTTGTCCTGAAGAGAGCACGAGTGTTAATATGCCTTGCAGGTATAACACCTGGGATAAGGGGACGCGCCATACCTTCGCGCTGACGCCTCGGTCCAGACTGCACTTCTTTTCTGCCCATGGGGCCCTGCGGCCCCTCGTTGGCTTGTCGCCGCAGGTTCGGCCTCCCGTCTCAAAAACCTCCCCTGCAAAGCTCAGTTGTAAATAGGAAACTGAAAACACGAGAGGGCGGACCCCTATTCAAGGTACTGGGACTTTGATCTCAGTTACCTGGGAGGCCGGGATTAGCCCTGGGTAATCGGCCGTAATGGCCACCAAGGCGTTGTCCTTGCTCAATTGATGGAACACTCCATCAATCAGCTCCACAGATAAGTCCAGATCCTCTTGAGAGGCCGGGTCGAGGGACCGTCCTGGGTCCTCGGGTTGTGGAGGAGGGCTGTTTATTTCTTTAACAGCCTGGTGCAGTTCCTGCATTGAAGTCGTTAGACTGAATATTTAACAATGGGAATATAAAATGGATGGGCAAGTAAATGTGACCACTTACCCAGCTTGGGGGATTGTACATAGAAAATCCACCCTGTGGGTCGACGTGGAGAAATTCCTCCTCTTCTCCCTTGTTAGAGCCGCATCCGAATCCGGCCCCTTACGGCCGTAGCGGGTGGCGTCATCCTCCCCGTTGAAGTCCCACATGGGGTGGCCTCTATACTGTAGCGGCTGCACCCCTCGCATGATGCATGCGGCCATGACCCCGATCATGGTCAGTCCGGAATGAGCTAACAATCTTATCCGGCCCATCAGGTAACGAACGTCCTTGTCACTTTCCCTCTGAGGGCTCCGTGGACGCCAAATTAGGCGCTTCTTTAGTGGAGTACTGTCGAACTCAGGGAGGCCGATCCGAACAGGATCCGGCAGCGGGACATCCTCTATGTAAAACCATTTCGAAGGCCAGTCCTCGGACGCCTTCTTCGGGGTTCCGGATAGATATCCGGTCCCGGCTATGCGCCACACTTCGGCTCCGCCCACTTGATATATTGACCCCTTCTGAGAACGGGGCACAAGGCAGAATAGCTCTTTCTACAGCCCGAAATGAACTTCAACACCCAAGAACAGCTCGCAGAGGGCTACGAAGCCCGCGATATGCAATACGGAGGCAGGCGTAAGATTGTGTAGCTGGAGGCCATAGAACTCCAGGAGCCCCCAGAGAAACGGATGGATTGGAAATCCGAGCCCTCTTATTAAATAAGGGACAAGGCATACCCGCTCTCCTTTGGAGGGATTAGGGGCACTCTCCGCTTGCTCTCCGCCATTATAGATGGCAAGACCGGCTTGAACCGGGACCATATAGGCCGGGGGGAGAAATCCCTTGGTCTGGAGCATCACTAGCTCGCTATGCGGGATAGAGCATCTCTCCCAATATCCAGGCTGAGGGCTGGAAGGGTGAAAGGAGGAGTTGCGACGGCTGGCCATGGTGGAATGGACCTTTGTCGGATGCGCTCTGATGAACACTTGCGAAGGGGAGAAGGTGTGGTTTGGATCTAAATCCTCGTCCCCTTAAATGGGCGGCTCATTTACGCGGCTAGGGGTGTAGATGTAAAAACACTCAGACTTTTCATATTCGTTTGACACGTGGGAGACGGCCATTATTGGGCGTAGAAGCCAAGGAGCACAACATTCACAAGAAACCGGACTTTATTCATGTCACATCCCTAGCTTCTGGCATTGCTCTAGGCTAGCTTCATGTGTGCATCATGTCTATATTTTTGAAACTTGAATTGAGGAATATTGGAAGCCTCAAAACCCTAAATAAAAGAGGGGCAAAAACCCTAGAAATCTCATTCATTGCTCCAAAAGGCTCTTCTTAAATGTTTGATAATTTTTGGTAAGGGTTCTGGTCCCAACCAAAATATTGAACATTTTTAAGGATTTATTTTTGGGACTTTGAATTTAAATCATTAGCTATTTGAATTTGAATTATATTCATATAATTAGAATATAATTTCAAATACCCCTGAAATATTTTATGAGCTTTTGGAAAAGTCCATCTAGCCAAATAAAATTATTCAGAGGAGTTTTTGGCATTGTTTGAATTTGTTTAAAATTCAAAACAGTGGCAAAACGAAATTAAATAAAACAAAACAGAAGAAAAAAATAAAAGACAGAGAGAGAAGGGGATTACCTGACGCCACTTACCTGGCCCAGCTGGCCAGCTCATCGGGCCGGCCCAGCCCACTGGCCTGGTGCCAGTCGTCCTCTACCTCTGCCAGTAGGCAGAGGAGGGAGACAGCGCACGCGCGCGCCGTGGCGCCACGCCACCTCCCTGCCTGCCTGCGTCCCTCGCCACCGCGGCACCTCGGGCCTTCTCTTCGGCGCCGCCTCGATCCCGCTGGCCCCCTCGCTCACTCTCCCCCTCCTCTGCTCTCTCCCTGCACGCGCCCGAGCGGAGCTCGTCGTCGCCGACGCCGTTCGCCGTAGCCACCGTGCTCCTCACTGCCACCCGAAGTGCCCAGGAGATCCGCCTCGACCACCTCTTCCTCCTCACCGAGAAGCGCACCGCGGGAGCCCCTGCAACGTCGCCACCGCCGTCGTCTTCCACCTCCAGCGCCCGAGCCCGCCTCCGGTCGATTCAGCGCTGCTAGGACCTCCCCGAGCTCGCTGACCTCCTCTACGGCACCGCTGTGAGCTCCTACGCCTCCCCTCCCTCTTCCCCCCTTCGATTGTGCCCTGTAGCCCCGATCCCACCGGATCCGCGAGCTCGGCTCCGCCGGCGATGTCGCCGCCGTCACTGCAGACAGCAAGGCTCGAAACCGAGCACGGCACCGTGCTCCTAGCATCCTCAGGAGCTCGGCGAGCCCCTTAACCATCCCTCCCGTCCTCTGTGGCCTCGCCCCGCTCGAACCCGACGCTCCGGCCGCCGCCTCGCTCGCCGCCGGCACCGATTCCGGCCGCCCCGAGCGCAACTGACTCCGCCAAGAGCTTCGGCTCGTCCCCAGCTCCTCCTAGATGCCCTCCGCGGCCCATTTGGTCGCCGGAGTGGCCAAAACCACTCTCGCCGCCGCGTCGGGCTCGCCGGCGGCTAAACGCCGGCAGCCGACTTTGACTTTGACCACGGGTGGGCCTCGGTTGACTCTCCTGAGTCAATGACAGGTGGGGCCCAGCCCTGTTAACTATTAGGATTAGTTTAATTAATTTTAGTTAAGCTAATCACACTGACATGTGGGTCCCAGTGTCAGGTTTGACCTGGACCCGGTCTGTTGACCTGCTGAGGTCAGCATGACGCAATGATGACGCAGATAATCATTTTCTAAAATAATTCAGAAAATTCCAGAAAATGCCTAAAACTTCTAAAAATCATAGAAATTAACCGTAACTCCAAATTAAATAATTTATATATGAAAAATTATCAGAAAAATTCAAGGAATCCATCTGTACCATTTTCATGCATGTTAGAACAACTTATAGATGCTGTTTAGCACAAATCAAATAAAGGGCATTTAAATAATCACATATGGAGTTTGAATTTGAATCTTGTATTCAAACCAACTTCATTTAATCTGTTGCTAGTTGCATTGGCTCAAAACACATTCATTTTGCCATGTCATGATCATGCATCATATTGTGCATTGCATTGATTGTGTTCCCTTCTGTGTTGCCGGTATTTGTCCCCTCTCGATAGACGTGATACCGATGATGTGATCATTGACACTGATGAAGACTCAATGTTATCTTCAAAAGTGCCAGGCAAGCAAAACCCCCTTGTTCATTCCGATAAAATCCCACTCTCTCGCTCCTGCTCTCTTTTACTGCATTAGGACAACATCGATTCATCTGTTACTTGCTGCGGTAGCTGAACCCCTTTATCCTTTGCATGACCTGTCATTCCACAGTAAATAGATGAAACCCACTAGCATGAGTAGGAGTTGTTTGAGCCCTGTTGTGCCTACTCATTCATGTTTGTTTGTCATGCCTGCTACTGCTTAGAGTTGAGTCAGGTCTGATTCATCGGGGATGAATCAGAGGTGTGTGAACATGTCCGACTGTGTGTGAGCTAAGTGTGTGAACACGATTTGGTAAAGGTAGCGGTGAGAGGCCATGTAGGAGTACATGGTGGGTTGTCTCATTGCAGCCGTCCTCAGGAACTGAGTTCTGTGTTTGTGATCCATGATTCAGCTACTACCACGCATTGGGCCCGAAACCAATGGACCCTCTCGGCTTCTTAATCACCCTTGTCCTCTGTCCAGGAGTTGCAAGTAGTTTCTGGTGTTTGTAGCCTGCTGGAGGCCGTGGGCAGCGCTGACCGTAGGGGTGGGCTGTGATGCGATAGGCACGTGGCACGGTGTACCGGGCGCCCGTTTGGTGTCTCGGGAACCCTGTTCACATCGTTTGGGGCTGTGAGCGAAACTCCGGCCGGATCTCCTCATGGATGGAACCCGAATAGGCGATAAACCTGGACTAGAGACTTAGGTGATTAGGTAGGTCGTGGCCGACACCCACGTTGGGCTTCCGCTTGAAGGTTGCCGAGTACATGTCGTGTAAACGGCGGTAAGTGGTGAGAGCGTGTGTGAAGAAGTACACCCCTGCAGGGTTAACCTAATCTATTCGAATAGCCGTGTCCACGGAAAAGGACCTCTGGGTTGCTTATATCAGTTCATAGACAAGTGAAAGTGGATACTCTAAAATACGCAAGATAAGCGTGAGTGCTATGGATGGTGTTCTCGTAGGGAGACGGGAGCGGATCCATAGTGGTGTATTGATATGGTGAATATGTGGACTCGTGTGCGCCACCTCAAAAAGTTACTCGCAGTCGTAGTTCAGAATAGCCACCGAGTCAAAGCTGGCTTGCTGCAGTTAAACCCCACCATCCCTTTGTTGATAATGATGCATATGTAGATAGTTCTGATGTAAGTCTTGCTGGGTACATTTGTACTCACGTTTGCCTATTTTATGTTTTTGCAGAGAGACTTCAGTCTCACTAGTATTTCCGCGTGGTCTTCGACGTTTAGCTTGTTACCTCAGCTACGATCTTGTGCCTCGGCAGGATTTGGTAGATAGTCAGGCTTCTCAGCCTTTTTCATTTATAGATGTCTGTACTCAGACATGATAGCTTCCGCTTGTGCTTGATTTGTATGCTCTGAATGTTGGGTCATGAGACCCATGTTTGTAATATCTCGCTCCTCGGAGCCTATTGAATAAACTACTTGAGTCGTAGAGTCATTTTGTGATGCCATGTTGTATTGCACATATCGAGCATATTGTGTGTATGTTATTGAAATGCTTGGTATGTGTGGGATCTGACCATCTAGTTGTTTATCTTTAGTAGCCTCTCTTACGGGGAAATGTCTCCTAGTGTTTCCACCGAGCCATGGTAGCTTGCTACTGCTCCAGAACACTTAGGCTGGCCGGCATGTGTCCTTCTTCGTTCCTGTGTCTGTCCCTTCGGGGAAATGTCACGCGGTGAATACCGGAGTCCTGTTAGCCCGCTACAGCCCGGTTCACCGGAGTCCTGCTAGCCCAGTGCTACAGCCTGGATTCACTCGCTGATGACCGACACGTTCGATGCTGGGTCATGGATGCCTGTCCCTGTAAGTCTGTGCCGCTTTGGGTTTACGACTAGCCATGTCAGCCCGGGCTCCTTATCATATGGATGCTAGCGACACTGTCATATACGTGTGCCAAAAGGCGCAAACGGTCCCGGGCAAAGGTAAGGCGACACCCGTGGGAATACCGTGCATGAGGCCGCAAAGTGATATGAGGTGTTACATGCTAGATCGATGTGGCATTGAGTCGGGGTCCTAACAGCGTTGGTATCAGAGCTTGACTGCTTGTAGGATTACCAAGCCAAACTGGTCGAAGTTGAGTCTAGAAATTCTTTAGTTATTTAAGGGAATTGATTGTGGGATGGAACGTAAGGCTCTTTTTACTCCTTATACCTCATGCCCTTCTGATCTGAGTCATCTTATCTTTCCTGCGGGGATTAAGAACTAGGCTATCTCTTCTTTCTATTAGGATCACGTGTTACTAATTAGTAGACTTATAAGATTGTTGGATTTAAGTCTCAGTTCAGTTCCTACTACTTCCGTATGTTAATTGTTGATCTCGGAACCTTGATATTGTGCTTCTGAGTGGTTATGCCACCATTTTTGTGATTGTCTCAAATCTTTTGAGCAATTATAGCCGTTATGCTGTCCGAGTCATCCCAGGTTTTTAAATAGTCCGATGCATTTGCAAATCCCTTCCTTCTGTTTCCGACGTTCCCATGGGCCAGATTAACCACACTAATCGGTGTGTTGAGGTAATTATTGCCTCGACATATATGTTGGAATTATTATTATGACCCTAAGTGCTTAGGGGATCATCTAGTGGTCTAGCCATGATTTGTGTCCTAGTGTGAAGATTCTGGCCTTATTTCTCGGAAGCATCCCGTGATGCTACTTAGTAGTAGGTATTCTACTCCTGGGTTCTGAACCCGAGATTCACTCTACCTACTTCATGTTGATAGTAATTGCTAGTGCCTTTAGGATATTAGTAACCTTTGCGATAGTCCTTGAAGTCCGTGGTATCTTCTTCTTCCAAATACCATGTACTACTTATGGCAGAAGTTCCTCGTTGAACTGAAATATCACAACAGGATTATTCTTGAGGAGTTCTCCATTCATAAATCGTGACTCTGCCAGTTCTACCTTTCTGCATGGGTTATCCGGAAGAATTATGTTGAACTCGGTTCGACATACTAATTTATGCATCCACAACTCAGAAAGTTATATGTTCCTTTGAGTTGTCCCTCTTTAGTTGCATTCTGACCCTCGTCTATCAATTGATAGTCAAGAGTATGCGTGCGTTCGTTCATCGATGCCTATGACTCTTGTGGTCTGTCAAGCCATTCTATTCCGGAATGACTAGGAGAAACAAACTCCAGTACCTCATCCATATTTAGGATTGGGTCAAAGTAGTTGTGTTCCGCAGATCAAGTTACAATCCAGCTTCTGGTCTGCTCTACCCTGAAGTATTACTTTCTTTATGACAGGAATTTCATGAGAATTGCACCACCTTTTGTGAATTCTTGACATAGTGATACTTCTCGCCATCCTTTTTCATTCCTCGGTTCCGTGTTGATGCAACCGGAATACCGACAAATGAATTGTGATGTGTGAAATCAATACTCCTAGCAACCTCGTTGCTTGGTAGTTAAAGGATAATAATTTTATTTTTAGTATGTTGGTTATTGAATCACCATTCTAAGATTGATCGTGCTACCTAGTCCTTATTTCCTGGTGCACTCTTTGATTGATGAGTTAGGATTTGTCAAGTCCTCACTCATTTGATCATATCGTCTTGCCCTCAAAAGCAAGATTGTTCTCGAGCTTAGTAACATACCGGTGGTTCGTGACTTTCCAAATATCTTCTTGGAGGTGTTACCGGGTTGTCACCTGACCGCTATGTTGAGTTCGTGATCAAGTTGGGTTCTTGTGAACCACCTTCTCTCCAAGAATCGGTGTTAGATATCCCTGAGCTAGTTGGTTAAGCTAGACAACAACTTGGAGAGTTGGAAGATAAAAGCTTGTCTGACTTAGTTCGTTCCAAAGGGATATTCTTGTGTAGTGTGTGTTGAAGAAAGATGATATCTTCATCGATTGGTCCTTGTGATCAGTTGCTGGACCTATTGTCTTATCAATCCTTTGATTTGAGTGTGGGCTATCGTCAAATCAAATCAGTACCAACGATGCTCGTAATGTTGTCTTACTCGTGGTTGATCCCTCGAGCATACACCATTATATCTTTTAGGTCTGACCAATGCTATCCCTTGTTCACTTAACTATGGAATTCCTTTTAAAAGGAAACCCAGATGAATTGTTGTTGTGCCCATTGACAACATCCTTGTCTTCTCCATAATTTTGCTGAACATTAAGCTAGTGTTGGAAACTTTTGAAAGCATTTGTTCATGCTAGCTCATGAAGCATATGTTTGGATGAAGGTAGTGACTTCCTTTAATTCATGTGCATCTGATGCAAGTTGCCGCCGTGGATTCGAGAAAGTCAATGTTGCTTTCTTTGGAATCATTCCAAATCAGTCATGCACACGTGCGAAGAATGCTGTGGTTTGAAGACTTGCAACCTTCAATCTATATGTATCCCTAGCACACCAAGCCACTGATTGATTTGTTCAAGGAGAAGGAGTTCCTTCATAAGAGCTAATCCGGACTTATGAAAGAACTTCGATACCCTCGTTGATGGTTCCCCCTCCTGAACTCGGTAGTGTTTTATTATAAGACTACCACGTGGTCATGCTTGTCTGGGACAACGTGTTCACATGTTTGTAGCAGAACTAGCTCATGTTTTGGAGCTTGCTATCATAGTTCATCTCCCGAGAATCCCGCAACGTCATCTCGTCGATTTGTGTTGCAAACTTTCATTTTTCTTCCTAAGACTCGATGAGCCTGGAATATCCTAACACCAACCAGAGCTGAATCTCAGGCAGATATGATGGTTGGAACATTTCCCTAAGAACTATAATATTGGTCTCTCGATAACCGGTAAGGTGGATGTCGTGGCCAACACACCCATCCGGTAGACCTATTATTATAGTATCTTGTTTGAGGAAGTTGGCCACCCCCCCCATAGGGATTCCGTAGGATTTACTCCCTAGTTGCCCCTATGGATTTTTGTGTTCCCGAAGTCCGACCTTTTACTTGATGTTTTAGATATCAAACCATATCTATGAATGGGTTATACTAGCACATCAAGGAGAACATTAGAAGCGGAGTGCTAAATGTCTCTCGGTCGATCATCCAGATTTTATTTGCTTGGCCTCGCTAAGGTGAAATATGAGAAAGTGTTATCCTCCTTCGCATCTGCATCGTCCATCGCTATTCATCATGGTAGTATGTTGTGTTGTCAGCACCCTTGACGCGGTTGTTGATAAAACCTTGATGATTGTGGAAATGCTCAAGTTCTTGAGAGCACGCACAAGCGCTACGTCTTATCATCGGCACTAGCTGGGATTGCCCCAGATTTCCTCGGTTATGCTATAACCACTCCAACAGTGAATTCACTCTCTATTGTTGGGTTCTTGCCCAGTTACCAGAATCATTCCCAGCATTTGCATTTTGTTCCCAGCTTGCACCGCCAATGTGCCATTCTACCATGGGTCTCTTCCATTTCCGGTGATAAGCAAAATTCATCCATTACGTTGTCTTCAACAAGGTAATCCACATCATCCAAGTTTGAGTATGCCATTCTACCGAACCCCTCTAAATGATCGATTATGATTTGCCTTAAGCTGGTATAAAGAGTTTCAATGATCTCTGAATCAAAGGTAATTCTTTTGCCACTTAAGGGGAGATATTTACGAGTCACGGTTCTGAAGGTGTCTCGTTGTGGTATCATGGCAACTCAACTCCTCGCTACGTTGACAACCGATTACCACCTTCTTAAGTGTGGAATTGTTGTCCACCTAGTGAACCTTCGTCATCCGTTTCTTTCCACCCCTCTTGATGTGTATCTCGTGTCTCAACCCGAGAGATGGTCCTATGCCTCATTCCGTGAGTTGTTCGATCTTCAAGAAGATCGACCCTTCTAGAGTCTCCTTCTTCCCTCCATGTCATGTTGGCAGGATTTCTCAGAACAAGACATCAAGACAATGATGGTGAATGAATCAACGTTCAACTGAAGTGCACCCTGGATCGTGAAGATTGTACTAGTCTGCGTTTCCCCTTCATCCTACCCTACGCCTGAATCTCGAGACGAGATTCTTGTTTAGTGGGGGTGAGTTGTCACATCCCTAGCTTCTGGCATTGCTCTAGGCTAGCTTCATGTGTGCATCATGTCTATATTTTTGAAACTTGAATTGAGGAATATTGGAAGCCTCAAAACCCTAAATAAAAGAGGGGCAAAAACCCTAGAAATCTCATTCATTGCTCCAAAAGGCTCTTCTTAAATGTTTGATAATTTTTGGTAAGGGTTCTGGTCCCAACCAAAATATTGAACATTTTTAAGGATTTATTTTTGGAACTTTGAATTTAAATCATTAGCTATTTGAATTTGAATTATATTCATATAATTAGAATATAATTTCAAATACCCCTGAAATATTTTATGAGCTTTTGGAAAAGTCCATCTAGCCAAATAAAATTATTCAGAGGAGTTTTTGGCATTGTTTGAATTTGTTTAAAATTCAAAACAGTGGCAAAACGAAATTAAATAAAACAAAACAGAAGAAAAAAATAAAAGACAGAGAGAGAAGGGGATTACCTGACGCCACTTACCTGGCCCAGCTGGCCAGCTCATCGGGCCGGCCCAGCCCACTGGCCTGGTGCCAGTCGTCCTCTACCTCTGCCAGTAGGCAGAGGAGGGAGACAGCGCACGCGCGCGCCGTGGCGCCACGCCACCTCCCTGCCTGCCTGCGTCCCTCGCCACCGCGGCACCTCGGGCCTTCTCTTCGGCGCCGCCTCGATCCCGCTGGCCCCCTCGCTCACTCTCCCCCTCCTCTGCTCTCTCCCTGCACGCGCCCGAGCGGAGCTCGTCGTCGCCGACGCCATTCGCCGTAGCCACCGTGCTCCTCACTGCCACCCGAAGTGCCCAGGAGATCCGCCTCGACCACCTCTTCCTCCTCGCCGAGAAGCGCACCGCGGGAGCCCCTGCAACGTCGCCACCGCCGTCGTCTTCCACCTCCAGCGCTCGAGCCCGCCTCCGGTCGATTCAGCGCTGCTAGGACCTCCCCGAGCTCGCTGACCTCCTCTACGGCACCGCTGTGAGCTCCTACGCCTCCCCTCCCTCTTCCCCCCTTTGATTGTGCCCTGTAGCCCCGATCCCACCGGAGCCGCGAGCTCGGCTCCGCCGGCGATGTCGCCGCCGTCACTGCAGACAGCAAGGCTCGAAACCGAGCACGGCACCGTGCTCCTAGCATCCTCAGGAGCTCGGCGAGCCCCTTAACCATCCCTCCCGTCCTCTGTGGCCTCGCCCCGCTCGAACCCGACGCTCCGGCCGCCGCCTCGCTCGCCGCCGGCACCGATTCCGGCCGCCCCGAGCGCAACTGACTCCACCAAGAGCTTCGGCTCGTCCCCAGCTCCTCCTAGATGCCCTCCGCGGCCCATTTGGTCGCCGGAGTGGCCAAAACCACTCTCGCCGCCGCGTCGGGCTCGCCGGCGGCTAAACGCCGGCAGCCGACTTTGACTTTGACCACGGGTGGGCCTCGGTTGACTCTCCTGAGTCAATGACAGGTGGGGCCCAGCCCTGTTAACTATTAGGATTAGTTTAATTAATTTTAGTTAAGCTAATCACACTGACATGTGGGTCCCAGTGTCAGGTTTGACCTGGACCCGGTCTGTTGACCTGCTGAGGTCAGCATGACGCAATGATGACGCAGATAATCATTTTCTAAAATAATTCAGAAAATTCCAGAAAATGCCTAAAACTTCTAAAAATCATAGAAAATTAACCGTAACTCCAAATTAAATAATTTATATATGAAAAATTATCAGAAAAATTCAAGGAATCCATCTGTACCATTTTCATGCATGTTAGAACAACTTATAGCTGCTGTTTAGCACAAATCAAATAAAGGGCATTTAAATAATCACATATGGAGTTTGAATTTGAATCTTGTATTCAAACCAACTTCATTTAATCTGTTGCTAGTTGCATTGGCTCAAAACACATTCATTTTGCCATGTCATGATCATGCATCATATTGTGCATTGCATTGATTGTGTTCCCTTCTGTGTTGCCGGTATTTGTCCCCTCTCGATAGACGTGATACCGATGATGTGATCGTTGACACTGATGAAGACTCAATGTTATCTTCAAAAGTGCCAGGCAAGCAAAACCCCCTTGTTCATTCCGATAAAATCCCACTCTCTCGCTCCTGCTCTCTTTTACTGCATTAGGACAACATCGATTCATCTGTTACTTGCTGCGGTAGCTGAACCCCTTTATCCTTTGCATGACCTGTCATTCCACAGTAAATAGATGAAACCCACTAGCATGAGTAGGAGTTGTTTGAGCCCTGTTGTGCCTACTCATTCATGTTTGTTTGTCATGCCTGCTACTGCTTAGAGTTGAGTCAGGTCTGATTCATCGGGGATGAATCAGAGGTGTGTGAACATGTCCGACTGTGTGTGAGCTAAGTGTGTGAACACGATTTGGTAAAGGTAGCGGTGAGAGGCCATGTAGGAGTACATGGTGGGTTGTCTCATTGCAGCCGTCCTCAGGAACTGAGTTCTGTGTTTGTGATCCATGATTCAGCTACTACCACGCATTGGGCCCGAAACCAATGGACCCTCTCGGCTTCTTAATCACCCTTGTCCTCTGTCCAGGAGTTGCAAGTAGTTTCTGGTGTTTGTAGCCTGCTGGAGGCCGTGGGCAGCGCTGACCGTAGGGGTGGGCTGTGATGCGGTAGGCACGTGGCACGGTGTACCGGGCGCCCGTTTGGTGTCTCGGGAACCCTGTTCACATCGTTTGGGGCTGTGAGCGAAACTCCGGCCGGATCTCCTCATGGATGGAACCCGAATAGGCGATAAACCTGGACTAGAGACTTAGGTGATTAGGTAGGTCGTGGCCGACACCCACGTTGGGCTTCTGCTTGAAGGTTGCCGAGTACATGTCGTGTAAACGACGGTAAGTGGTGAGAGCGTGTATGAAGAAGTACACCCCTGCAGGGTTAACCTAATCTATTCGAATAGCCGTGTCCGCGGAAAAGGACTTCTGGATTGCTTATATCAGTTCATAGACAAGTGAAAGTGGATACTCTAAAATACGCAAGATAAGCGTGAGTGCTATGGATGGCGTTCTCGTAGGGAGACGGGAGCGGATCCATAGTGGTGTATTGATATGGTGAATATGTGGACTCGTGTGCGCCACCTCAAAAGAGTCGCTTGCAGTCATAGTTTAGGATAGCCACCGAGTCAAAGCTGGCTTGCTGCAGTTAAACCCCACCACCCCTTTGTTGATAATGATGCATATGTAGTTAGTTCTGATGTAAGTCTTGCTGGGTACATTTGTACTCACGTTTGCCTATTTTATGTTTTTGCAGAGAGACTTCAGTCTCACTAGTAGTTCCGCTTGGACTTCGACGTTTAGCTTGATACCTCAGCTACGATCTTGTGCCCTCGGCAGGATCTGATAGATAGTCAGGCTTCTCAGCCTTTTTCATTTATAGATGTCTGTACTCAGACATGATAGCTTCCGCTTGTGCTTTGACTTGTATGCTCTGATTGTTGGGTCGTGAGACCCATGTTTGTAATATCTCGCTCCTCGGAGCCTATTGAATAAACTACTTGAGTCATAGAGTCATGTTGTGATGCCATGTTGTATTTGCACATATCGAGCATATTGTGTGTATGTTATTGAAATGCTTGGTATGTGTGGGATCTGACCATCTAGTTGTTTATCTTTAGTAGCCTCTCTTACGGAGAAATGTCTCCTAGTGTTTCCACCGAGCCATGGTAGCTTGCTACTGCTCCGGAACACTTAGGCTGGCCGGCATGTGTCCTTCTTCGTTCCTGTGTCTGTCCCTTCGGGGAAATGTCACGCGGTGAATACCGGAGTCCTGTTAGCCCGCTACAGCCCGGTTCACCGGAGTCCTGCTAGCCCAGTGCTACAGCCTGGATTCACTCGCTGATGACCGACACGTTCGATGCTGGGTCATGGATGCCTGTCCCTGTAAGTCTGTGCCGCTTTGGGTTTACGACTAGCCATGTCAGCCCGGGCTCCTTATCATATGGATGCTAGCGACACTGTCATATACGTGTGCCAAAAGGCGCAAACGGTCCCGGGCAAAGGTAAGGCGACACCCGTGGGAATACCGTGCGTGAGGCCGCAAAGTGATATGAGGTGTTACATGCTAGATCGATGTGGCATTGAGTCGGGGTCCTGACAATTCAACAGGTACGCGGAATTTGGAGGAGAACCCGCCTTGCAATGCCGAAGACAATCTATGCACCGGACTCAATGTCATTGAAGCCTGGTTCGGGGGCTACTGAGGGAGTCCTAGATTAGGGGGTGTCTGGATGGCCGGACTATACCTTCAGCCGGACTCCTGGACTATGAAGATACAAGATTGAAGACTTCGTCCCATGTCCGGAAGGGACTTTCCTTGGCGTGGAAGGCAAGCTTGGTGATACGGATATGTGGATCTCCTACCATTGTAACCGACTTTGTGTAACCCTGACCCTCTCCGGTGTCTATATAAACCAAAGGGTTTTAGTCCGTAGGACAACATACAGAACAACAATCATACCATAGGCTAGCTTCTAGGGTTTAGCCTCTCCGATCTCGTGGTAGATCTACTCTTGTACTACCCGTATCATCAATATTAATGAAGCAGGACATAGGGTTTTACCTCCATCAAGAGGGCCCGAACCTGGGTAAAACTTCGTGTCCCTTGCCTCCTGTTACCATCCAGCCTAGACGCACAGTTCGGGACCCCCTACCCGAGATCCGCCGGTTTTGACACTGACAATCATCCCGTCGAGCAAATCTACAATGATATCCAAACCGGGAGAATGACTCGCTCTAAAACTCGTTTAGCTAACTTTTGTGAACATTACTCATTCATCTCTAGCATTGAACCTATGAAGGTTGAAGAAGCATTGGAGGATCCGGACTGGATAAATGCTATGCATGAAGAGCTACACAACTTTGAGAGAAATCAAGTGTGGACATTGGTCGAGAAGCCCGACAACAACCACAACATCATTGGTACCAAATGGGTGTTTCGCAACAAGCAAGATGAAGATGGACAAGTGGTTCGCAACAAAGCACGTCTCGTCGCCCAAGGCTACACACAAGTTGAAGGTATGGACTATGGTGAGACATATGCTCCCGTTGCTAGACTTGAGTCCATTCGCATCTTACTTGCTTATGCTAATCACCATGATATCACCTTGTACCAAATGGACATTAAAAGTGTTTTTCTAAATGGCAAAATTGAGGAATAAGTTTATGTTAAGCAACCTCCCGGCTTCGTCAATCCTAAGAAACCTAATCATGTTTACAAACTTCACAAAGCCATTTATGGTCTTAAACAAGCTCCTAGAGCATGGTATAAATGCTTGTCCAAGTTCCTTATTGAAAAAGGCTTTGAAATTGGTAAAATTGATTCTACTGTTTTTACTAAAAGGGTTAATGGAGAACTATTTGTGTGCCAAATTTATGTTGATGATATCATATTTGGTTCAACTAACCCTCATTTTAGTGAGAAGTTTGGAAAGCTAATGTCGGAGAAGTTTGAGATGTCTATGATGAGTGAACTCAAATTCTTTCTCGGTTTGCAAATCAAGCAAACTAAGGAAGGTACCTTTGTCTCTCAAACGAAGTACACCAAGGACTTATTCAAGAAGTTTAATATGCAAGAATGCAAAGGTATGACTACACCCATGCCTACTAGTGGACATCTTGATTTGACCAAATATGGTGGACCGGTTGATCAAAAGGTTTATCGCTCTATGATTGGTTCATTGTTATATCTATGTGCCTCTCGTCCCGATATTATGCTAAGTGTGTGCATGTGTGCACGATATCAAGCTGCTCCTAAAGAGTGTCATCTTAAGGCTGTGAAAAGGATAGTGAGATACCTAATCCATACACCAGATTTTGGCATTTGGTATCCCAAGAGGTCCTCTTTTGATCTTGTTGGCTACTCTGATTCGGACTATGCCGGAGAGAAGGTTGATAGAAAATCCACTTCGGGTAGTGGTCAATTCCTTGGTAGATCTCTTGTGTCTTGGTCTTCCAAGAAACAAAACTCAGTATCCTTATCCACCGCCGAAGCAGAATACATTGCCGCTGGTTCATGTTGTGCTCAATTACTTTGGATGACCCAAACTCTTAAATATTATGGGATATATGTGAAACATGTTCCATTGCTATGTGACAATGAAAGTGCTATTAAGATTTCTCACAATCCCGTGCAACATTCTCGAACTAAGCATATTGAAGTTCGTCATCATTTCATTCGAGATCATGTTGCAAAAGGGGACATTAACCTTAAGCATGTTCGCACCGATAAGCAATTGGCGGATATATTCACTAAACCACTTGATGAGAAAGTGTTTTGCAGGTTGAGAGGTGATTTGAAAATCATTGATGCTTCAAACTTGGAGTAGGAACTCCATTTGATACATGCGGGGCATGAGCCTATGACTAATCCTCGATATTTCTCTTATGATGCTATTCATATGTCTTGGATATATTTGTACCTTGCATGTTATCTAACCCGTGTAGGTACTTGGTTGAATCTAAATCTATAGATTGCAACTCACTCACATCTTGAGAAATCTCTACATCACCAAGTCTCTACACAATGGTGGTTGAAGACAAGGAAGCACGAAACCATTCAAACATATCATTTGGCAAATTCTATGTTGAGTCCCATGATTGTCATGTTGGATACACAAGTGCTCTTCCTTGCAAAGCTAACCCATGTAGGTAGATGAACTCAAACTCCAAGTGGTGCTCCCAACTCTTGATGAACTACATCAACCTTGAGCAACCCACACAAGTTCAACTACATGATCAAGAACAACACCACCACCCAAGGTATGTTATTCCATCTTAGAGAAGATTTACTCCAAGTCATGAGCCAAAGCAACTCGACAAGATGTGAATACATCAAGATGCTTAAACGAAAAATGGGCACAGGATGCCCCACCCCAGGGAGCCGCCAATTGCGTTCGTTCGATGGGCGAAAAGAGAAGTGAATTCAGGAGATCCACGCCGTGCTGTGAGATGGGAATGCTTGACTGGACTCGTGCCCACCAACACGCCATCGGAGCCGGAGCAGGTGGATCTCCTACCTTACCTCTCCCCCAAACCTGCAGAAGATTGAAATTAGGCTTGCAATCTGCTTCAATTGAGTTGTCTGGTGGTTATTTCTGCTTCCTGAGAGACAACATCTGGCTGGAGGATGAGAAGGAACCAGGAACTCCGATGAATTTCCCCTATCACAATGGGGGGAGCGCCAGTTGGGCAGTGGTACGGCCCACCTCCGCCCCAAATGGGGGCACAATCTGGGCATGCTCCTGTAATTGCCCAAGATCAATCTGCTGGTGGTTCTGACTCTCAGATCAGTGGGAAATCTCAAGGCAAGAATCAGCAAAAGAAGAGATAGGACATCCAGAAAACTGCTCTTGCCCCTGCTTCGGGCCTTATGGCATACTCTGAGGTGATCTGCTACAACAGTGGGGAACCAGGGCATCATTTGGATAAATGTGTCAAGCCCAAGAGTTGTTTTATCTGCAAAATGGTTACCCATAAAGTTGAGAATTGCCCTGTTAGAAGGAAAACCCACAGTTCTACTAGATATGTTGGAAGTGCTGCTCCAGGATTATGTCCACCATTGACAGAATTTTTTGTGATACAGAATTAGATAGTTTCTTTCCTCTTTCTAGTTTGTAGAGCTCTGCCCAGATGTGGTAGTGACCACACTCCTTTGCTCTGGGACTCTGTTCTTAACCAAACTCCAAAGAGCAATAGTTTTAAATTTGAAAAGTGGTGGTTGCTTAGAGAAGATTTTACTGGGCTAGTCGGGAAAATCTGGAATGAGCCTACTGGGAGCAGCTGCCCCCTAGAAAATTGGTAGATCAAAATCAGGAGATTAAGAAGAACTACCAAAGGGTGGAACTCCAATGAGGAAGCTAATCTTAGAAGATACAAAAGGCTTCTCCTCCTTGAGTTTGATTCTCTAGATAAGGCAGAAACCACTGATCTCTCTGAGGCTGAGACTAATAGATTAAACTTTGTCCATGGAGAGCTCAAGAAAATTTGGCTTCAAGAAGAAATCAAAGCCAAACAAAGGTCTAGAGATAGGAACATTAAGGAGGGTGATAGAAATACTACTTACTTCCATGCAGTAACTAACCAGAGGAGGAGGAAAACCCTCATTCACTCCCTTGATGGTCCTAATGGCCATGTTACTGAGGTAGATGAGATGCTGAAAGTGGCTAGTGACTTCTACAAAGACATGTTTAAGAAAGAAAACCCTTCTGGGTTCTCTCTACAAATCAATTTTTTCTCTGCTTCTAAAAAAGTCTCTCCTGCTGAAAATGAGCTGCTAGAAGCCCCTTTTTCAGAGACAGAGGTGAAGGAAGCCATTTTTAGCTCTTATCCTGATGGAGCTCCTGGTCCTGATGGGATTCCCTTCTTGTTTTACCAGCATTTTTGGGACTTGGTGAAAAATGATCTCTTATATCTTTTCCAAGCCTTTCATAGAGGAGAGTTGGATCCAGCAACTTACTCATGGGAGGTCTGTTGGGGTCAAGTTAAATAAATGTGAAAGTGATTTTTTCCTTGCTGGTAAAGGCCTTAGGCAAGGTGACCCCATCTCCCCGCTTTTGTTTAATTTAGTAGTGGACATTCTTACTAAAATGCTGAGCAAAGCTGCTGATCATAGTCTGATTGCAGGGCTCTGTCCTGAGGTCTGCCCTGGTGGCATCATCTGCCTTCAATATGCAGATGGTACCATCCTTTTCTTAGACAGTGACTCCACACATGCTAGTAATCTGAAAACTGTTCTAACCTGGTATGAACAAGTTTCAGGCATGAGAATCAACTACTCTAAAAGTGAACTCATCCCTATCAACATGGATGATCAGGAGTTAGCTAACTTCCTCTCTATTCTAGTTTGTAATAAAGGTAACTTCCCCATTAAGTACCTAGGTATCCCTCTCCACTATGATAAACTGAGGAGAGAGGATATCCAACCCCTTCTGGATAAAATCATTAAAAGGATTGCTGGGTGGAGGGGCAAACTTCTCTCTTACAGAGGTAGATTGATCCTCATACAAGCTTGTTTGGCTAGCATTCCAGTGTATTTCCTCTCCTTCTTCAAGTTCCCTCAATGGGCAGTGAACCTCATCAATTCTCAGATGTCTCATTGCTTGTGGAATGATTTTGAGGGAAATAGGAAGCTACACCTTGCTAATTGGGCCCTAGTCTCTATGAAAAAAGATTTTGGAGGCCTAGGCATACCTAACCTCCAAGAAATTAACATTTGTCTTCTAGGGTCTTGGATTAAAAGTCTATGAGGAAGACCTGAAACCCTGGAAGCTTCTTATTGCCCATAAATACCTAGGAAATAAATCTAATATTTTTGTCCCTTCCTCCAACCCTAAGACCTCTAGATTCTGGAAAGGATTAAAATCTATTATGCATGCTATGAAATTTGGCTACAGATGAAACATAGGGGATGGGAGCAGAACCAGGTTCTGGGAAGATACTTGGTTTGGCACATCCCCCCCTAGCAGTCCAATTTTGGCCTATTTACCCTGTCCGCAATGAGCTTAACAAAAGTGTCAATGAAGTTTGGGACGGTCAATGCCTAAAACTCTCTTTTAGAAGGAACTTTAGTGATAGTCTCATGGAACAATGGTTCCAGTTGGAGGAAATTGCCAAAAGCATTACATTTACTGCCGAGACGGATGTCGTGATTTGGCAGCTGGACAATAAGGGGAAGTATTCCTCTAGCCCCCTCTATCATGTTATCAACTTTAGAGGGGTTCAACCCATGTTTATCCCTGCTGTCTGGAAATTGAGAGTTCCCCCTAAAATTCATGTATTTCTCTGGCTTCTCTCCAAAAACAAATTGATGACTAGGGATAACCTTAGGAAGAGACACATCATCAAACCCCTTGATTGTGTTTACTGCTTGGAACAAGAGTCTTGTTCTCACCTATTTTTTGAATGTATAGTTGCTAAACATCTCTGGGCACACATTGAGGAATATTTCTCTAGTCGGATTGGCTCATCCTTTGAATCTGTCGTCGGATTCTGGATTGCTACCAAAAAGTGCTCAGTTTTAAACACTGTTAGCTCAGCTGTCCTTTGGTGCCTCTGGAAATATAGAAATGCTATGATTTTCAGTAACACCTCCTGGATTTCCATTCCGCGGGTATTGAGGTTGATCAGGAACATGGTGAGGAACTGGGCGATTCTCTCCTCCGGATCGGACAAGGACAAGTTGATGAGCTTCGTGGAAACCCTAACAAGATCCCTCCAGAAACCATTGGCGATCACTTGTGGCTGAATAAGGCTCGACTTGCTCTAGGGCTGGACCCGTGGGCTCGTCTCAAGATCTCTGATGAAGATGATGGGCACCTGGCACCGAAAAAGAGGGACATCCACCATGCTACGCCTTCCAGCCTGGCGTCTCCGCTTGCTCACTGGTCGCCGCAGGCTGACACGGCCCCTCGGCTGAAGACCATGAAGGCTTCGATGGACCCTCCTTGTGTCATTTGAGTGCTCTATCCGCTCTGCCTTTGGCACCGCTCGGGTGATTTGTGTTATTCAAAGAACTTGTTCATCCACCCCCCCTAGTTTGTAGCTTTTCTACCTTTGCTTTCGAACTGCTCTTTGAGCTACTGTATCAAAATATGTTGTGGTTTCATTCTCAGCAATGGAACCGGGGAGATGCTCCCTGTTTTTCTAAAAAAATTATTTTATATGTTATTATATATTATTTTTATTGTCATCATATATTTAACAGATACTTACATATGTAAGAAAACAATATCCCACATCTTATTAACTTATAAAAATAATTTCTTAACAAATAAAATCCTGGATTGTTTTGGCACGAAAATCCTAGTGATTGTGTACAAAAGCTTGGTAAGATTTAAGGACGAATGTAATAATATCACTTATTATTTAAATATATTTATAACAAAATGCTCAGCCCCTTTTTATTTTTGATAACATTGCTGTCCCAACCCAACATTATAATTAGAATCAGCCCAGCAAAATCGTGTATTTCGAGAAAGTGCAAATGGGTTGTAATTTTTTTAGGAAATAAAATAAACGGGCCACATGGACACTACATTATTTGTTCACCCAGCCTAGCTTATGGCTGTAATTCAAAAAAAAGATCAAATTGACTGTAAATTCTACCGCGCAAAAAAAAGACTGTAAATTCTGAAAAAAATGGGTTGAATACGTGCCACATTTTTGGAGGCTGAAATGTGGGCCAATAGGTCGAAGCCAATGCAAGTCATTGTCAATTTAGTCAACAAATGATTCTGACATGTTAGCCGTTGGATTTACATCCAACAACCGGCCTCCATATTCAATCTCTCGTCTTCTTCCTCCAGCGCCGCCGGGACCACCTCCCGCCTCCTGCTGCTAGCAGCTCTGCTTAGCATGCTTCGATATGAACCGCTACTCCACCGTTGGCCAGGCCATCCCTCCACCCCTCCACACCTCCTTTTCTTCTCCACCGACTGCCGAACCACACCGCACTAGAACCAATTAACCCTCGTACACCTCTCTGTCTGCGACTCTACTCCCGCGTCTTCCCATCTCCGGCTTGTTGCTGTCCGGGGCCATGCCGTCGTCCACCACCTTGGATGCGCTCGGCGCGGCGTGGTCAACGTGGTCAACGAACGACACCATCGGAAGTAGACTGTGCGTGGAGAGGCTGACAGCTGGGTCCATGGCCGCACACAAGGAAATGCCTCCTTGTTACGCGCAAAATAATGATTCCTCCACCTGACATCTGGGACCCACTGGAAGGGCCTCTGTATTTCGCGAAATAAAGTGCCCCCTGCTGACATGTCGGACCCACCACCTATCTTCGCACGCAAGGAAGTGCCTCCTTATTACGCACAAAAAAATGAATATTCCCCCTGCCAGCTGGAACCCAGCATAGTGGGAGGCTGACTTGTGGGCCTACCAAGTTGACGGGGACGGAGGGCTTTGTCAACTTAGTCAATATGAACGATTCTAGCTCCTATTACCGTACGATGTTCATCCAACAGCCGTAGTGCTTCTTCAACCTCTGGTCTTCTTGCTCCAGCCGCCCAAACCAGCATCGGTCGTGCCGCGTGCTCCTACCTCCCGTGGCCGGCTGTGATGTCGCAGAGGCCTCACCGCCCCCTACTACTCCCACCGCTGGCCAGGCCATCCCTCCACTCACCCACACCCCCTGTTATTCTGCAGCGACAGCAGCCTCACACTGCAGCCGAGCCAGTGAACCCTCATACTCCTCTTCGCGTGGGCATCCACTGCTGCGTCTTTCCCGGCTCCGAGTCGTCCCCTTCCTAGTCCTCGCCGTCGTCCACCGCCCTGGTGCTCTCAGCGCGGCGTGGTCAACGTGGTCAACGACCGACTTCCATTGGAAGAGTACTATACATGGAGAGGCTGACAGCTGGGTCCACGGCAGCCGCAAGGAAGTGCCTCCTTATTATGCGGAAAATAATTATTCCTCCACCTGACAATGGGGACCCACCAGACGGGCCACCAGTATTTTGAGAAAAAAATCGTTTCCCCCTGACTGCTGGGACCCACCGGACGGGCCACCGTATTTCGTGAAAAAACATTCCCCCCGTTGTCACCTCGGACCCACCAGAAGTGCCTCCTTATTACGCACAAAAAAATGAATACTCCCCCGGCTAGCTGGGACCCACCTTGCTGGGAGGCTGACTTGTGGGCCTACTAAGTTGACGGGCAAGAAGGGCTTTGTCAACTTAGTCAATATGAACGATTCTAGCTCCAGTGACCGTACGATGTCCATCCAACGGCCGTAGTGCTTCTTCAACCTCTGCTCTTCTTGCTCCAGCCGCCCAAAGCAGCGCCGGTCGTGCCGCATGCTCCTGCCTCCCGTGGTCGGCTGTGCTGCCGTAGAGGCCTCACCGCCCCCTACTATTCCCACCACTGGCCAGGCCCTGCGGTGATGGCAGCCTCACACCACAGCCGAACCAGTGAACCCTCGTAGTCCTCTCCGCGCGGGCTTCCACTGCCGCGTCGTCCCCTTCCTAGGCCTCGCCATCATCCACTGCCATGGTGCTCTCCGCGTGGCGTGGTCAACGTGGTCAAGGAACGACTTCCATCGGAAGAGTACTGTACGTGGAGAGGCTGATAGCTGGGTCCACGGCCACAGCCTAGTTTTTTTTGTGATTTGCCAAGTAAGTCGCTTTGTCAGGCCTGTTAGGCTGCAAATCTTTCAAGACGAGGAGAGCTTTCATTCGGCTGGCCGAGAAAATGGCCCATCAGTAATGAGAAATGGGTTGTACATTTTTAAAACACATCAAACTGGCAATTAGTTTCAAATATCTTTTTTTTCATTTCAAGATTTTAAATTACATTAATTTTTATGCATGGAGAATTTGTTGGATTTTATATTGATATACATTTATTTTTAAAATCAATTTGAATGTGAGTCAAAATTTCGGGATTAAAAACAGTTCGGACCGCACCGAAATATGCAAAATTTCGTATAATTTTTTAACTGTTGCCACAATATGGGTTGTAATGCTAACAAAAAGAATATGAGCTCCAAAAAAACCTTAAGAATTAGCAAATGGGCTGTAAATTATTAGAAATAATGGCAGATGGGTTGTATGCTGTTTTCCACAGATTTGAGGCTTTCCTAAAAAAAGGTTGACGCACAAGCACTGACTGTTGGATGTCCATCCAACGGTCGTCGTGCTTCTTCAATCTCTGCTCTTCCTGCTCCAGCCGCTCAAACAAGCACCGGCGGGACTGCCTGCTCCCTCCTCCTCGCGGCCGGCTGTGCTACCGCGCAGGCCTCACCGCCCGACCGTACTCCCATCGCTGGCCTAGCCATCCCTCTACTCACCCACACCTGCTGTTATTCTCCGACGATGGCAGACGAACCAGTAAACCCTCATACAGTCGTACTCCCCTCCGCGTGGGAAACAACTGTCGAGTCTTCCCTGCCTCCGTGTCGTCCCCTTCCTAGGCCTCACTGTCGTCCACCGCCCTGGTGCTCTCGGCGTGGCGTGGTCAAGGAACGACTTCCATCGGACGTGGACTATATGTGGAGAGGCTGGCAACTGGGTCCACGGCCGCAGCAAGGAAGTGCCTCCTTATTACGTGGAAAATAATGATTCCTCCACCTGACAGCTGGGACCCACCAGACGGGCCACTATATTTCACGAAAAAAACGTTTCCCCCTGACTGCTGGGACCCACCAGCTACATCTTCGCACGCAAGGAAGTGCGTCTGGACAAAAAAAATGATTCGCCCCCTGACTGCTGGGACCGACCAGCTACATCTTCGTAGGTAAGGAAGTGCCTGACAGTCGGGACCCACCTGGTCGAAGCGTACGTAGCGTTGTCATTCTGGTCGCGAACATGTACGTACATACTGGTCGATGTAGAGGCACGCACGTGTCGTAGTAGAGGCGCGCATGTAGCATTTACACGTACGTACAGTGGCCAGGGTGCAAGAAAGAAAATACGGCCACGTATGTGTACATACGGGCGGGGTCTCGAACGCCTACCCGCGCATACGTACGACCAGGGCTCGTGTACATGGCTGGATCGGAACGGAGAAACAGCATCGTCGTCGTGTTCATGGGGAGGCAACTGAATGCGTCGTGTTCATGGGGAGGCAACGGAATGCTCGTGTTCATGGGGAGGCAACGGAATGCATCGTGTTCATCGGGAGGGTTTGGACGGAATAGGCGATGGAAATGAGGCCTGGCGTACTGCAGAACGGAGGAAACGGCCTTGTGTTCGACCGGCCACGTTCGAAACGGGATCCTGTTCATCGGGAGGGGTCTGGCGTACTGCAAAACGGAGGAAACGGACCTCCTACGGTCGAAACGGGGGTCCTATTGATCGGGAGGGGTGTGGCGTACCACAAAACGGACGAAACAGACTTGTGTTGGAGTGCTACGGTCGAAACGGGGTCCTGTTCATCGGGAGGGGTGTGGCGTACCGCAAAATGGGACTCCACGAGATACTGTTCATCTCCACCGTCGACCTCCTCCGGCCTCCACGGGCTCCTTTTCATCCAGCCTCCACGGGCTCCTATTCATCCAGCGTCCACCGCGCGCTACTCCACCGACTACTATTCAACCACCCCTCCGCCGTCTACTGTTCATCCAGCCCTCCACACCACGGGGTCCTGTTCAATCACCCCTCCACGGGCACCCCTCCATCGTCTACTGTTC